>NC_080060.1:10620256-10702756 GCF_026212465.1 Amaranthus tricolor | reverse complement strand
AACCATCTTACCATACAAGTGATCATGAGCTTCAATGCTAAGCTCACACCCGTGTTTAAACCCAAACACACAATGCTTGTCTTCCTTAAGATAGGCATCCTTGACACTTGTAAGATGATTCTCAATGGACAATTCCAGCCCTCTACTTTCACCCATATGACCATGCCTATCATAAATCGTCATCTCCTGGTGACAAGTAGAAGCACTAACAGCAGAACTAGGCAGCGTAACACCCTGAAAGACATACAGGGATTTCACCTTGACACCCTTAAGTATCAAATCTGAACCCTTAAAGAAACTCACTTCCCCATTGCTAAACTCACCCTTGAGCCCTAAATCATCTAAGGTCCCAAGCGATATCAAGTTCTTCTCCAATGTAGGAACATGTCTCACCTTAGTCAAAGTAACCCTTCTCCCATCACTAGTCCGAAGTCTCATGGAACCAATACCTACTACTTCACATGGATTACCGTTAGCAATCGTAACTGAAGCCCCAAAACAAGACTCATAAGTATCAAACCAATCCCGATGATGACTCATATGGAACGAACTACTAGAATCAAGAATCTAGCTATCAACCAAATCACTAGACTCAACACAACTAATCAATGCTAAATCTTCCTCCGAATCATAGCACTTGTTCTGTTTACTTTCGACTACTGTGGCATGAGATTTGTTCTTTAATTCTGGACATTTAGACCTAAAATGTCCTGGTTCCTGACAGTGATAACATATTATGGTCTTAGTGTTGCTAGACCCATCTCTACTATTACAAGTATCCGACCTAGCACCGTTACTATTGTTAGACCCCTTATTCTTTCTAGAATTTCTACCTGACCTAACAACTAATCCACTACCATAATTCTCATTATCATCTGTCGCCTTTTGACGCAACTCCCTAGTATAAAGTGCTGCCTTCACTTCTTCTAGGGTCAACGAGTCTTTGCCAACCACAAAAGACTCTACAAAGTTCTCATAACTATTCGGTAGAGAAACAAGCAATATTAACGCTGCATCCTCATCATCTATCTTAACTTCTAAATTACGCAAATCTAGTAAAATAGAATTAAGATTTTCTAGATGATCCCTTAATGGCATACCTGACTGCATCCTGAGGCTAAACAACCGCTATTTCAGTAGTAATTTGTTGGTTAAAGATTTTGTCATGTATAGTGACTCCAATTTTAACCATAATTTTGCGGCCGTCTCCTGATCAACAACCTCCGTGATGATATGATCATCAAGACTTAGTAAGATGGTAGAATGAGCCTTCTCTTCCATCACTACTAACTGTTTATCAGTCCATCCGTTTCCAGATCCCGACGTAGACGCCGCACTCTTTGGGATCAACGGACGCCAAATCTGCAACTGCTTTAATAAAGCCTTCATCTTAATCTGCCATAGCCCAAAGCTATTCTTTCCGTTAAATTTTTCAATCCTTATTGTAGAATCTCCTACCATTGTTTCCTTCAAAAACTCTTCCTAGGATTAAACCTGAGCTCTTGATGCCAATTGTTGTGCGACAGCGGAAGCAAAAATCGAAAAACAATAATGAAACAATAAAGATTCAAACAAACAATAAAGAAAATCACACCGAGAAATTAACGTGGTTCACTATCAACGTGGTAGCTACATCCACCGGCACCGAGAATAAACTTTTCACTATAAACCGGGAGATTACAAGATGAACACGAGAAACCACAACAATGGCTCTCCAAGCTTTTTCTCTCTTAGTTTTCCTCACTTTGTGTTTTGCATTGCATCTTCTAGTGCTAACAAGTGAGGTATTTATAATTAAACCAACTTGAAAGACGGTTTGGGCTCTAAGTAACCACAAATAACCGACCACAAATAAAGGTAACCGTCCCAAAAGACGTTTCCCGTGAAAAGAAACTTCAATTACGCGACCCGTGTAAAACTACGCGAGCCGCAGATTGAGATTAGAAGCAATTCCGCGCCCCGCGGAGTATTACGCGCCCTGCGGAGTAGATCAGCAGGCACTCCGCGCCCCGCGGAGGTCTCTCTGCCTGGCAACTTGTTCGAGTCACTCTTTTTCAACAATGACGAACTACGTCATATAGAAAATTCAATTTATTCTAGAATTTCAAGTCAATTACTTTAACTATTTAGCTTATTTCTTTCCCTCTAGATCAAATTTTATTTATCAAGACAACTAATATGACAAAATATTTGTCGACTCATGCGGAATTTTCTTTACAATTGTATGCGTATGGGCAGCCCAACTGTAAATCTGGAATGAGCTAGGTCTAACAAATGATTCCTAATGTGTTTAACCATCATTAGATTGAAAAAGAATGGGCTTAGGCTGAGTATGCTCCTGAAGAGGTCCAAAGGAATAACTTGCATAAAAGTTAGGGTATACTTATTAAGTTAAAATACAATTAATCCCTACTTGGTACCTGTCAAATGATCTATAAAACAGATTTATACGAAGAGGAAAAGTAAATCATACCAAGGGTATGATCTTGGTGTGCTTTTGCCAAGGATTTCGCTTCAAGAGGGCACTCTACGTCCTCTGTTAAGATTTTTGCTTGTGAAACATCTAAACTTCCAATTTCATCAACATAGACATCTTCTACAACTTTGCCTTTTGACTTAAAACTACGTTTAGATCTTATTTTTCTACCCTTGCTTAAGAGGGTTTTACTTTTACCCATTGATAAAGGAGAAAGAAACTTGAGTAAATGAATCTTGCAATGTAAGAAGAAGTAAAATAGAAGGGTGGATTTAATGGTTTGATTTGACAAGACTAAAAGGGTTGAATAGAAATTAGAATTTAGTTTTCACAAAAGAGAGAAATTGTACTTTGTTGAAATTATAAAACCTCCAAAGTCCCCTGATCTCTTGTTGGTTTTCAGCAAAATATGCAAAAACTTTCATACTTTCAAAATGTAAGAAAACAATTTCAAACGAAAATAGCATACAAGATGAACCTTCCTTACCTTATTCACTAATGAATGTTTCTCCGTATCGTGCAACTGAGAATGATGAGAAATTTTGTAGATAGCCTCGATTGACTTATGGGAACGACTCATTAATTGATTCACATGTTACAGTTCTTAATGATGCAATCGATGAGTTAACCCTGAAATTGAAGGCGAACAATGAATAAATTCAGATTCCAAAGCTTTGTTTTATTTTATATTAAATAGATATAGTACAAAAAAACATAAAGCATAAAATAATTTTTCATTTTCTATTTTGAGTTTTGTATTTGTTGTTTTCATAAAAATTTATTTTATTTAAATTATAAATTTTGGACAAAATGAATCTTGTATATCCTTATTTTAATACTTTTGTTATAATAATGTTTATGGTCTCCACATATTTTTTACTAACTTTATTTTAACATTTTTATATTGCTTATGGTCACTATTTTTTTTCTACTAATTTTTTTTATTATTATTTTAATGTTTATGGTCTCCATTTTTCTTCCATCAAATTTATTATTTAATATAATAATATATCCACAATCTAAAAGATTATATTTTTCTTAATTTTTGTAAATATTCTTTAAGAGAACCTTTCAAGGAACGAAGAGAGCGAACAATATACTCCCACTAATTTCAAATGTTCTTTTAATCCACCTATTTTCGCAAATTCCAATGCAAACATTAAAATCAAATAATTTAAATTATGAGTCTTTAAAAATTCTAAAAATTTGATATTTAGAAAGTATAGATTCAAACCAATCTAACAAGATCCTACATAAATATATTTTTTCTTATAGATTGATGAGAAATCATAATCAAAGTTTAACATTAAAATTTGTAAATTCTATTTAAAAAGAACATATGAAAATGTAGGGAGTATATGTAAAAGCATAACACTAATCCAAGAAAACAACCCTTTCAAAAACAAAACAGCTAGTCTCTTGAGAGACCGTTGAGAGATATATCTCAAGCCCAACCCATAAAGGATTAATCTCTACTTACCGTATTCTTCCTGCTTACATTATTCTTAATATTTATTTACCGTATCCTTAATGCCTATTTTCAACAACTTAAATGTCTACTTATAATATGTTAAAAAATATATAATAAGTCGATCTAATCAGAAATAATCTATCAAAAAAACTGTCTCTTACAATAATTTGTGGAAAAAAAAAAGGGAAGAAAACAACACTACACCGGCACAAATTGGTGAATGGTGGCATTCGCAGGAGCAGGTTGTTGCACCATCCACTTGAGTTGAAGGTATCGGACACTTACTAAACTAACTAACTACCCTTAAATCTTAAGAACATCGACTTCTTTCCCTTTTTAGTCAAGCATCATCAAAACAATCCTTTTCAAAATTCAAACTTTCTCTCTCCTTTTTCCTCCCAAATTCCCCTGAGGAGGAGAAGTCTTCGATTCCCTCTTTCCCTTCTCTTTCTCTCTCCTCCTCTTGGGAAAGAGTTTTTGATTTTCCTTCTCCAATGGCTTTTGAAAGTTACACTGACAAAAATGCCGTTTTCCGGAAGCTCAAAGCTAAATCCGAGAATAAGGTTTGTATTTCTTTTAATTGCAGCTTTTGTTGCTTTATTTGATTTCTTAGGGTTAGGATCTGGTTCAGATCGGACTTCCACTAGCTGCAATGTGATCTTGATTTGAATTTTTTGTTGCGATTTTTTGGATTGTAAATAATTTTGATTAGGTTTTGTTTTTAGATGTGTTTTGATTGTAATGCGAGGAACCCTACTTGGGCCTCAGTGACGTATGGAATCTTCCTTTGTATTGATTGCTCTGCGGTTCATCGGAGCCTTGGTGTTCATATCAGTTTCGTCAGGTAAGTTTTCTTATTTTTTTAGTTGCCGTTATGAATGGGCTTTTTCTATAGCTTGAGTTTTTAAATATGAGTGATTTTGTTGTTTAGTAGTAACTTGATTGGTATATATGTAATCTTGTGAAATAACCTCTTCAAAGGCGGAATGGAGAACTTATGGACTGTTTTTGAAACTGTTGTCAAGATTGGATGCTTTTGAGAATGTACAATTTTTGAACCAAATAGAAAGCGAGTAATTGGTAAGTCTAGCATAGTTTAAGATTTATTAGGATTTAAATTATGCTCCCCTTTTACTTAAGTATGCTGGAGTTGTGACACCGAGGGGTGAGGGCTGAGGAGCAAAGTCAAACAAATTATTGTTGATGAGATCTTTCTTAATTTGCTAAACAATGTGCTTATGAGCAGGAGATTCTTTGGATCTAGATTTTGCCTTTGGATGGAGGAAGCAGTTTTTGGGTTGATTTGACTAGTTATTAACTCTGAAGTCTGAACTAATTGTTCAGGGATTTTGGGTTGTAGAGCTGTTAGGGATCAGAGTTTTTTTAGGCTGTAAACAATAATTGTATGATCAGGATGGATGTGATATTAACCAAGGCTAAATGTGATTTCGATGTACCTTGATTGTAGATTGCCTGCTTAAGGTATCGTACATTTTTGCCATTTTATCTTCAGATTCATGATAGTCAAGTCCGAAACATTTAAATGAATGGATCATCATATTTGGGTGAGTTCGATTCGTGTCTATTAATCTAAAGGCATGCTTAGAGTTATGTTTATAGTAATGGTTACGGTTGTAACATGGTCACTTTAATACTTCGTTAAAGCAAGTGCCAATATTCATAACAATGACGTTAACTTTAATCATAAGCATGCCTTATCATGTACATTGGAGGAGGATGGTGAAGATGTGTCGAGTTCTGTTGGATTAAGGTTTGAAACGATTGATGAGGTGCTTAACATGAAGTAAATGAGGCTTCACTAAAGGTGGAAACCATGCCTTGAACGAGGCAAGGCATGGTATGAATATTGCTCGCTCGAGGCAACACAAAAATAGCACATAGAAGGTGTCAGATGGGGGTGCTCGTTCGAGCACATCTAGTGCTCGTTCGAGCACATTGTTCAGCAACTTCCGGTGGGTACTGATGAAAGTGCTTGTTCAAGCACTTAGTGCCATGAACGAGCACTTTGCCTAGGATGTTGTTTTGGGACTTTTGAGCTACGATTTGCATTGATGGGCATTGTATTCCTTTGGTTAATGCCATGTTTATTGTTATGTTTATTGTCATAGTTAATTGTGTGATGTAAATGTGACTTTAGGGTGAGTAATGATGTGGTTCTAGAATGATGTATTCTTCCTCTATAAAAGGGTACATCATTCATAGAACAAAAATCACCACAAACACACATATTGAGAGTAGGCTATTGCATTGTTAGAAACTTGAGAGTGTTCTTACTTTACTTTAGTATTTGTGAGCTTAAGAGATTGTTCTCAAGATAAGGGGAGGTTTATTACATTGTAAATGTTGAATTCAATCTAATAAACTCTATTGGTATCAGAGCAGGAGTGCTTTTTGGGCTATTTGGGGGTGAGAAAGTGAGGTTAAAAGAACAAGAAAAGCACAATGAGTGAAGGGAAATTTTGTATTCAATTGTTTGATGGAAAAATCTACTTTGCTATATGGAAAAGCTCCGTGGAAGATTATCTGGTGCAACAAGGCATCGATGATGCACTTTTGAAGGAGAGGCCAAATAATATAGAAGAGGTGAAATGGACACAAATGAGAAAGAAGGTGGTTAACACAATCTAGCTTGCCATTGCACCCGAAATCAAGTATCACTACTTGAAAGAGACCGATCTCGGTGAGTTGTTGGAAAAACTACAAACGGTGTATACTTCCAAATCCCTAATCAATAAACTTTGCTTGAGGTGGGAGTTGTATCAACTCATGAAGGATGAGGATACAATAATGTAAGACCATATTAACACATTTAACAAGTTGGTGTGCCAATTGTTAAATGCGGATGAAAAATTGATGGATGAGGAGCAAGCCTTACTCTTATTGGCTTCACTTCCCAAGGACTATAGAAATATAGTCCAAACATTGCTCATAGGTAGGGACTCTATTACTCTTGATCAAGCATTGGCAGTGTTGAGAGAGAATGATAGCTTCATGGTGAGAAGAGAGGGGGAAGAAAAAAAGATTTATGGGGATGGCTTGTTTAGTGAGGGTTCTAATAGGGGGGAACCAAGGACAAGGGATATCAAGGAAGGGGTAAGTCTCATGGGAGGGGTGACCTTAGTGACAAAGAGTGTTACTATTGTAAGAAGGGGCACATAAAAATGATGTGCAAGGAATTTAAAGAGGACCGTAAGAGAATGAAAAGCTTAAGGGATAGTGGGAGAAATGAGAATGAGAATAGTGGGAGTGCCGCTCTAGGCTTTGTTGGAGATGATGACTATGATGGGGCTCTATTAGTTGATGGGGGAGTGGTTAATAGTAAGGGATGTAGACTCTGATTGCTCATTCCACATTTGTTGTGAGAAAGAAAAATTTACTAAGCTTAGTTATGGTGATAATGGCCTTGTTACTTTTCCAAATGATGAAAAGGTGAAAGTAGAAGGTATTGGTGAGGTTGATATTGAGACACATGAAGGTGTCAAAAGAAGACTTGGTGATGTAAGGTATGTACCTAAGTTTGAGAGGAACATTATTTTATTGGGTAGACTTGAGAGTAGGGATGCACTTTCAAAGCAAATGGAGAGGTTTTGAAGGTCATTAGAGGGAGCATGTTTCTCATTAAGGGACTAAAGAGTAAGAGGAACTTGTATGAGTTACAAGTTGGTTGTGATAGCCTAAGCCACAAAAGTGAAAATGGTGTTGTGTTTGGGTCAAAGAGACTTACTTTTGGGATGATAAGAATGTTGGACTTGAGCGGGAGATCGTTAAAGTAAGTGCCAATATTCATAAATATGACGTTAACTTTAATCATACTATCGAGTATGCTTTATCATGTACATTGGAGGAGGATGGTGAAGATGTGTCGAGTTGTGTTGGATTAAGGTTTGGAATGATCGATGAGGTGCTTAACATGAAGCAAATGAGGCTTCACTAAAGGTGGAAACCATGCCTTGAACGAGGCAAGGCATGGTATGAATATTGCTCGCTCGAGGCAACACAAAAATAGCAAACAGAAGGTGTCAGATGGGGATGCTCGTTCGAGCACATCCAGTGCTCGTTCGAGCACATTGTTCAACAACTTCCAGTGGGTTCTGATGAAAGTGCTTGTTCGAGCACTTTAGTGCCTTGAATGAGCACTTTGCTTAGGATGTTGTTTTGGAACTTTTGAGCTATGGTTTGCATTGATGGGCATTGTATTCCTTTGGTTATGTCATGTTTATTGCTATGTTTATTGTCATAGTTATTTGTGTGATGTAAATGTGACTTTATGGTGAGTAATGATGTGGTTCTAGAATGATATATTCTTCCTTTATAAAAGGATACATCATTCATAGAACAAAAATCACTACAAACACACATATTGAGAGTAGGTTATTGCATTGTTAGAAACTTGAGAGTGTTTTTACTTTGCTTTAATATTTGTGATCTTGAGAGATTGGTCTCAAGATAAGGGGAGGTTCATTACATTGTAATTGTTGAATTCAATCTAATAAACTCTATTTGAGGGGGAGGTATCTAAGATACCTCATAAACACTTGTGTTCATCTTTTGCTTTGATTTTCATTTTGTTTTTCATTGTTGAACCTCTTTGAGGCTTACATTTTATACTTTAATACTGTATTGGTTTAATTGCATTTATTATTTCAAATCAAATGGAAAGTACTTACATCATCTAGGAAATGAAATTGTATTTTAGGCTGTTTCAAGGAAAGTTTTTTATGGTTTTAGCCATAGTGCAAAAATAAGGCTTCACGCATTAGTCATGTTGCAACGATTTTCAAAAAATCAAATAAGGATATCCCACGTCATAAAATTAATAATCATTGCCTTTTGGGATGTTTTGAAGGATATCTCATTTTTCAGACGATATATGACATTAAATTACCGCATTACTCCTGTTATCTCATCACGGCTTCATTACTACGATCCTGACCGTAATCACACTTTTGCACTATGGCTGTTGATATTTTGTAATACATGACCCGCTAATTTGTATCATCATGACCTTTATTGCAATCGCGACAAAAACCACTTTTTTGCAATGTGATCACTGATATTTTGTAATACGTCAGCTCCTTGTTGTATCACTGTGACCTGTTGTTGCAATCGTGATGAATATCAGTGTTAAGCTTCCCCTAAATTTGATTTGGTTGGTCAGTTTAGACAACCTTGGAAGCACATTTTGGTACAAAAACTTGGTTGGAGATATTGTCTTTAGCTACGTTACTTGGACCAATTATTATAGTTTCAAGTACCTGTGTCAAATCTTCTACACTCAAAACATAAATACAACACTTCGACACTTAATTTGGGATCTAAATATCATAATATTGTCAAATCCAAAACTTTGATCCATGAGTATGAAATTCTGAGTTGAGTTACTTAGGTTTTTAGCATGAATTCACTAGTTTAGTATATCAAATACGGAAGTGGTTATTTAGGATTCTAGGGGTCGAGAGGGTGTTATTTCTATCCCTGGTATAATGTTTCATTTGAGAAAGTGTAAACAAATAATGGGTTTTGTTTATTGATTGATGATGTCAGAAGAAGCAGTTTGGCTTGAGAAAGTGATCTTTACTCCCTTCATTATTCTCTAAAGAAAACATTGGGATATGTGAGGCTTCTTTTAAGGAAGTCCTTAACTTATTTATCATAAAGGGGAAATATATTATTATTTGTATCGCTGTATTGCATGGACGCATGGTGTCTAACAATGGGATATTCTAGGAGTATGGTGTTCAATTCATGTTTAAGCTTGAGAATATCCAATTTATTTTCTTTCTTTCTAAACGTTTGCAATTGGTTTCTTAAATATACCCCCATCCTATTGGCAAAGATAATTTGAAACTCTGAATCAAACTTAGATATCAAAAAATAAAATAAGTGCTAGGTAAAAGCAAGTTTTGATGGCGTCGCAAATTTATAGTTCTTTGGTTTTGGAGTATTAGCCAACCCAATCTTTTGGGATTAAGATTTTGATATTGTTGGCATTGTAATGGTTTGAACTTTAAAGTATGGTGAATTATAGTAATTAGCATTATGTGCATTTTTTATTTGTGTGAAATTGCTTAAAATGTTTGTAGCCAATGCTTATTTGTAAAAGTCCTTTTGTAATTTCCAAGATTGTGTACATCCAATCTCTCTTCAATAATCCTTGATGGGATTTCTTAGTTGCTATTGTATATAGGCAATAACAATTTTTAGGGTATTGCACATTTACAAACACCTTTTGTGTAGTAAATTTAGATGTACAAGGCATTGTCAAGAGAGCCTGTGGAAGTCACATCACTATTCAGTTGGAACTTTGGCTTGAAGAAAGTAGCACTTTTATGAATCATGGAGTACGACATATTAGCCTTTTATGAATATAGGAATACAGTGAAGAAATTATTAAAGAACGTTAAATATAGTAATACAGTGAGTCAATTAATATCTTCACAGTCTGTTTATATTTATTTTTAATGTGTTATTTACATAGTTTATAACAAAATGTATCATGAAACTATTTAACACTGCAATAATTTCTTGTAATTTGGGTTGGATTTGTAAGAAAATTCCTTTACATTGCAAATTATGTCATGAACTTTTATTTTCATCTTATATGAAATAAGATTAAGGAAAAAGTTGATATTGATACTTGTCGTACACGCATTTTACACTTAGAGTGGTTTTTGAAAACGGGGGAGGAAATCTTAACCATTTATTGTAAGTGCAAAATGATTGCGAACCTTTTGTGTTAATATTTTGGTAGAGACGTAAACATGATTGTTTTGTTTGTTAAAAACACAATTTCTATTAAAATTGATTTTGGAGCTTTTATAGAAATTGTGCGTCTCGCTAAAAAAGCCCACACCTTTGCTTTGCGCCTCGCGCCTCAAAAAAAGACCTTTTGCGCCTTGGTGCTTCTCGCACCTCTTAAGACCAAGACTATGATATACTACCTTATAAACTCACCTATTTAAAATAGTGTATAGATCTTCGTAATGAGAGAAATTAATAGAGCATTATCCTTTACAGAACCTTTACTTACAAATTTGAATGATAATTTGTTTTCTATTTGGTATATGAATCAATGAATGTATTTTACCTTAAGGCTTAAAACCGTGCATAGCATTGGCCATTGGCTTTGTTTATAAGAGGATTGAGGATGTAATGGATATTTCTGAACAGAAGGAATTGATTTCTTCAGAATGCTATGATGTTTTATGTATTAGCTCTGAAGTGTTTGGGATTGACATTTGAGGTCTTGCTAATGTGGTTATTAAATGGATGACCATGTGGCATTTCCTGCTACATTTTGAAGCTTCCATGCCCATATGTTCCTCATACTCTACTTTTCAAGTCCCTAGGCTGAATGTGGCAATTTCTCTTTCTTAAAGGTCTACAAACTTGGATTCATGGTCACCTGAACAGTTAAAGATGATGTACTTTGGGGGAAACAACCGTGGTCATACCTTTTTTAAGCAGCATGGCTGGACTGATGGAGGCAAGATTGAAGCCAAATATACATCAAGAGCTGCTGATTTATACAGACAGATTCTGGCAAAAGAAGTTGCTAAAAGTGCTGCTGAAGATTCTGGCTTACCTTCTTCACCAGTGGCTTCACAGTCAGCACAGGAACCTAACGGATTCTTTGATGCCAACATTAGTGAAGTTCGAAAAGAAAGTATCACAGAAAAGAAGGAAACACCTGAATTACCTGCTTCTCCAAGAGCTCATTCTATTATTATTTCTTCTGTCAAAAAACCTCTTGGAGCGAAGAAAGTGGGGAAGAGTGGAGGACTCGGTGCCAGAAAGCTCACAAAAAAGGTCTAATTCAATCATTGTTGCTACTTATTCAGACATCTGTTTTTGTTCTATTGTTGACAGGGATAATATGTGAAGTCAACAGTTGATTCTTTTTGCAGCTTATTGTTTTATGCATAATATATAGACATGAACTGACACACAAACAATGTATATTGGCAGCCAAATGAGGATCTTTATGAACAGAAACCAGAGGAGCCTCCTGCTTCTGTTGCTGCCACAAGTACTAATCCTCTTCCAATTGGATCAGTTTTTCCATCTCGCTTCGAATATGTTGAAAACAGTAATATATCAGCTAAAAGCTCTGAAGGTTCTCATGTAATTAGCCATGTTGCACCACCCAAGACGTCAAACTTCTTTTCGGACTTTGGTATGGAAAGTGGTTTCAACAAAAAAGGAAGCTCAAATCCATCAAAAGCACCGGTAAGATAGTCAAAATCTGGAATTAAGAAAGCTAAAGTTATTATTAGTCTGGATTCGTGTCTGACATCTGGAAGTTTCTGTATATTTAGTGGGCTATATTACATATAGCAAAGGATAGTGAACTTAATAGCAACCCAGTGCACAATAAGGAAAAAAATGCCTTGTATACGTTGTAAGGTGTGTTCTTATTGATGAGGTTGTTTCCTATATACATTATTATGCAAACATAAACACAACCCAATGTCTTTGTATGCAAAACTCATCAGCACATTAGGAAGTGATCATGTGAAAATTTTGTTAATAAGATAGCAAATATGACTATTGAATCAATTTGTTCTATTATACATTGAATGGCTAGGTTCATTACTCAATTTTAAATAAAACATACTTCACTAGAGTTGTGATCTTCTTTTTAAAGAGAATTGAGCTTGTGAAATGATTGTTGACTGTTCTGCTAACCCTAGGTCCAACTCATTTTCCTTGTCCATGCGTCCTGTACTTCCCACTTCCAATGCAAGTTTACAATTAGTATGGTCACTGTAGTGTCATATCGTGTACCTTTTGCGGTTTGCCACCCTTATCTATAGTTCTTTGCCTTTCTTTAACTAGCTACTGAAAGAAAGCTTCATTAAGGAGGATGTCTGAAGATCTCGTTGTGCAATGCTTTAACCTAAGCTAGTAGTGCTGTTAAAAAATCAAGAAATAGATTCGAATATGCAGTTGTGTCAATAAAAGCTGACTCTTGAGAAATAGATACAAGTAATAACGTTGGTGTGGTATTGAGTTGTAAATATGAACTATCAGGAAAGAGATTTTTGTTGGGGCCATTGATTATTGAAGTGACCATACTATTGGCCACTGAAGATTGTGACAATATGCTGAAAAGTGTGGCAAATATATTTAAAAAAAATAAAATATACAGTTATGTGATACCTAATGATATGATTGTAGTTTTGACAACTACTTTTTCAGAAAAAAAGATTTAAATTCATACCCTGCGTCCCTGTGCTCCTGAATTGTCTTTAAACCCTTAAATAACTTTTCATTTATGTTTAGGGGGACTAAAAGGCACAATTAGTGCTTTCATTACAACCACTTGGAATTTTACTTTCCTTCTATTTGTTATCTTTAAAATGTTGAGGGGGTTTCTGTGGAACAAGTTTTATATTAATTGGTGAAGTTGTTTCTCTGTTTGTGTGACTTGTCTTATGCCTTTGCGGAAAGAATCCGTTACGTGTCTGTTTTCTGTCCATTATGCTATGATGTGATAAATATGATCAAAACAATATATAATTGCAGATTTTGACATGTTATTTGATTGTGTAATAACAGGTAGAAGAAACTGACGAGGCCAGGAAAAAGTTCTCAAATGCTAAATCAATTTCCTCTTCTCAATACTTTGGAGACCAGACTAGAGCCGGTGACGTGGATGCCCGGGCATCCTTGTCGAAATTTTCTGTGAGTGCTTTTGTATTTAGTTTTTTTTTGTATGATATGATTGTTTGTGTGATAGTTGTTTGATAAGTTATATTATTGATTTTCTCATTCATTACTTTTGTATTGTGTGTCAATTTTTCGCCCTTTATGCCATCTCAGATTGTAGCTGGATTTGGCTTTCAGCTCTGCTAGCTATAGCATTTTCCACCATAAACGGGTCTGCTTTAGTTAAGCTTCTTTAAGCTGGAGTGACTATGGTTTCTTTCTGTGTGTGGGTGAAACTATATTATTTGCATGTTCTCGTATGTGCTCTCGTATGCATAAGTGCATTGGCTATCCGAGTTTGTGTGGTATTGATGCTTATAGAGATGATCTTTTGGTATTGTTTGCTACTTTGAGCATTTGTTCAAATTTTGGATTCATATTAGAAGTCACTGACATGATATGATTCTTTGTTTTGGGTGCCTTCTGAAAAGGATATTATCTTTAATCTCATTGCTTCCTGTGATGTTTTTGAGTTTTGAAAGACCATTTTTTCCCCTTCCTAACAGGATGGCACAATCTTTTTTGCTAATTTTTTGTTTGATTTTCCCCATATAAACTTCCACTCCAACTCTTCGGTCGTCACACAAGCACACATCCAGTATCTACTCCCGCGAGTGAGCCCCAATTTGTCACTTGTCCTTAGCCCAGGACTATAGCAGTTACTGGCTCTGCTTTCCACATGCAGAATCACCCCAAATTGTCTGCCTGCTCACTTTCACCTTCTCTACCTTGTATTAACAAAATCGCTTTTGGAAAAGAAACGACTTGGATTTTTTAAGAAAACTCACTGGCAGCCTTGTATATTTATAGAATTTACTTTGAAGAAGGTGGTTTTAGGTGTTATCTTTGTTGGTTTATATTTTTATGGATTCAATCAATGAAGATTGTGATCAGATTGGTGTTTACTGTTTATTATCGGGATGGGGGTGATAAATGCAAATTGGCGTAGAGAGAATTATAAAGACAATGGCCAAGAGTTGGTGCTTCTGATAGCTGTGAATGTGAGGGAGTTGTAAAGAGTTTGTTGGTGACCAAAGAGTTTAGATGATAGAGTGTGCCTAGTGATCCAAGTAGTAGATTTGGAACTTGAGCTAATCTTCATGCTAGCTACAAATTTTATTTTTGGTCATATTTTTTTAAGATTATTTTTTGAACAAAAATTTTGTCTTAAAAGACACTCACGCAACGCTTATTGATATCTCCACATCCTCCCACCTAAACCTGGTGCAACGTGATGGGGGCCATTAGAAAACCTAATGTTGCCCTCCAATTTGCGGGTTTTAAAAAGGTCGGGCTTTAAATAAATAATGAAGATATGAAGCAAGTAAGCTTGTATCTGCTTCCGTGTTGAAACTGAAATCTAAAAAGGTCATACTCGAGTCTGTCCACTTTACTACATTTAGATCGGTGTCAACTTTCTGTACCTCTGTCCACTTGAACAATATCTACTCTACTCTGTTGCTTGCATATTGTTGAAATTGGTTCCATCCTGACAATAGCAATGAGCAGAATTCTTAAAGTATATTTGGATCATTGGATGCAAATTTGAGAGAACAAAAACTATAAATGGGCCGCTGAGTTGGGCCCAACTCATATTTTATTTTATTACGAGACTCTACCCAATTTGGCCCGTTTCCATATGAGCCCTCCCCGGAGGCTGATTGCACAACTGTACTCCCAACTTTTCAAGTTCACAATTATAAAATTTTCTCATCTTTTGTTTTATTTTGTTTTCATACATTTATTTTGCTACTATGTCAATCACAATTCACAAGTTCACAATAACAATGTCAATGCTTTAATCTCGAAAATTTGGGATCAATTTTTATAGTGTATCGGCTATTAAGCCCTCTCTAATTCAAAATCTTGGCTACGTCCTTGTAGTGGGACTGGTGAGGTATTCGTGTTTGTTTAAATGCTTTAATAGAAGAAAAGAAGTCTGATCAATGTGCCGAAGCATCGCGATGATGACAACTTATTTATTCTGTGAAAGGGTGTCACCTTCCTTGTTCACGGCTCTCGCGTATTTGAACCAACTATGTTGATTAACTACGGCTAACAACTCATCATAGTTTTGTTCTTCCTTCTGATTTTACTAGCATGAAAAATCTTAAATTTGATTTTTGGTCTAAAACTTAAACGGGATGAAGATGAGTTTTGGGGACTGTTTTATTTAATTAAGTATTCCTTGATCCTTGTGTGTTTCAACCTCTCTTCCGCACTGCATTTTAAGCTGATAACGATTGGTATAGTGTGGAATTGTGAATTGTGATGGTTGTTTTTTGATATCATAACAAACATTGTTCATTATTCTTTGGAATTTTGTCGTTATTGCTAATCTTGTTCTGTATTTAATGGCATGCCACCCTTTTACAAAATCAGTATGTTACCATGTTGGAATAAAAGTTCATTTCAACTGTTTTCTTTCAATGTAAATGCTCTCTGCTTTGTGTTGATTGCCTCCATGAAACTTTTTTGTGCTGAACCATCTTTTACTTTGATATCTGTGACTATCTCTCATTGAAACCAACTATATTTTGTTTCACAGGGATCAAGTGCCATTTCTAGTGCTGATCTTTTTGGACACGATTCTGATGCTAATCTTGATATATCTGCAAGTGATCTTATCAACCGCTTATCATTTCAGGTGCTGACTACCTAACATTTGATGTGTTGCATATTTATATTGATGTCGATTGTATTTTCTTTGCTTTGCTTTCCTTTTTTTTCATTTTATAGATCTTAAAGCTTCAGAATGTATTCATGTTTGCACTTCTCTCGTATTACTTTCTGTTGCGAAGCTGCAGGGGGAATCACTCTTTCCCCCAACTAAGTACCAAACTTCTTAATATTTAGTTTGTTTGGCTTTGAGAAGCTTTAGCTTTGAAATGGTATATAATCTCATTGCAAATGCTGACAGGCACAGCAAGATTTATCGTCGTTAAAGAATATTGCAGGCGAAACAGGGAAGAAGCTGGGTACCCTGGCATCATCATTGATAACTGATCTTCAGGATAGAATCCTATAATGTAATCTCTATTCATTTGATAACCATCGAGAAATACAAGGAGAGATTTATTTAGCGATGTATAATGAGTTTTTCTGTCAGAGTCTTTGGAACACTGAATAAGATTTTGGCTTTCGTTTTCAGTTTCCTATGTGCTTGCTTAGCATAATTGTGTAGTGAGGAACTGATTGTGTTTATTCTAATGAATCGTCTTTGCCATCTTAAGTTGGTTATTCCTTGGAGGTCATCCACGCTTTTTTCCTTTTTCCCACGCCTATGGATATGTGATTCGTTTTTGCTGGCATTATTTTTTTTATTGCTGGTGTTAAGACTTGTTGATATAGAGGAGAATATTGTTTGTAATCAGGATTTTTAGGTCTTAATGTAATTTGACTTATTCTAATTTGATTGGATTCCTTGTGATGAACCAAAAAGACGAGATTCAAGCATAATTGAATTGCTCTCCGCCAAAACTATAACTCTCTTGGGCTTCTTAGGCACCTTCTCCTGTGTTTGAGAAAATAAGGTATAATTAAAAACCGGTTCTTAATGTCTTGTTTGTTAAGAACAAAGTGCTGTTTAGAAGATTGACTTACTGCTTCACACAAATTAGAAGCCCAGAAGAAATGGACTTTGGGCAATTTCTAAAAAAAGGAGAGTGAAATGAATCACCAAATTTTGATGTTGAGAATTCATCTTTTCTGGCTTTTTGTCATATCCTTGCCTGTTTCACCCATATAAATTTGCTAAGGAAAGATTCTTCAGAAATTGATTTTTTTTTTTTTTTTTTTTTTTTTTTTTTTTGAAATGTGGTAGGCTGGACTTGCTAGATTAGAAAAAAAAAAAAAAAAAAAAAAAAAAAAAAAAAAAAAAGGGAAACCAAAGAAAGGAAGTCCGCCATTAAGAACCTAGAAGAATTCCAAAAGGAGGCGAAGAAAAGCCGAAATAAGATGTGGAAGTATGGAGATATATAGTCTCACGACGATGAATGCCCTCCTCCTATTAGGAGATTAACTAGGAGATTGGTGGTGGTGGTGGTGGTGGTGGTGGTGGTGGTGGTGGTGGTGGTGGTGGTGGTGGTGGTGGTGGTGGTGGTGGTGAGAGAATGGTAGTGATTGGGGAGATGTAGAGAAAGGTTGGCAAAGAAAGATTTAATTGGGGGTAGTTGAGTAATTAGATTAGATTAATGAATTTAATTGAAAGTCAAATGTCATTAGCATGGTCAAAGGTCATTTAGCAGATCAAGTGGCTATATCGATGTTATGTTTGGTAATTTGAAGGCTGTTATTTGTAAAAAAAAAAAAAAACTTCAAGATTGTTTATTCTAAAACGACTAAACTTCAAGGCTGTAGTTAGTAATTGATCCTAATAATAATAATAATAATAATAATAATAATAATAATGACAGGGGGAGTCTTTGCATATTAGTGGAGGTTGTATTACTTGCTGTTATTGTGGCTGCAAGGTTGTGGGCTCCTCCTTTCCTTGTCTCTGGCCCTTTGGAGCTTTAGTTGGGTGGTGGCTGAAAAATTCTTTTTTGATTCCTTTTATGCGTGATATTTATTATGTTTCTCTGCGGTTTTTGTTACATTTAAATTCTTTTTTTTGGATTTACATCCTTTTTCGATGGAAGCATGTGTTTGTTCGTGTTTTGTAGGTTTTCACCTTTTTTCGAGCAAAGGGATGTTAGGGACGATTCTTCCTAATCCCCTAGAGGTTTTGAGGAAGAATGGATGAAAACCGAGGAAGAAATAAGGGCAAGAGATGAAAAAGGAGTCAAACTCGAACAAAGCTAGGAGTCAAACTTCGAACACAAGACCTGCAGAACGCGTGCAAGCAGCCTCTGTCAATTGAGCTCCTCAATTCTAATAATGCATCTACGCGCAGGCTTCCTATATTCTATACTTCCCAGGCCCAATTTCAGAAATGAAGCCATTAAGAACTGATTTTTCGAGAACAATCAATTGGTAACAAACAGAATAGGGCCGTAGCGTTTTGTTCTTCTTTTTCCTCTTCTTCCTTTTTATTCTTATAAACCCTAGTTTTATTTTCTTAATTTTTCTTAAGCTAAATTTAATTTCTTTCATTAAGAATTTATTTTTATGGTTTATTTGGTTAGACTGTTATTTCTATCTTTTGTTGATATTGATTTGGAGTTTCAAGCCATTTTCATGAAGCATTCGTGATTGATTTTTATTGGTTTTTGTTATGTACTCTTCAATTTGCCCATATATTGTGGGTAAATTCTAAACTCATTTATTATTAGTTTTATTTTGTTTATTTGTTAATATTATTTAAAATATGTTACTACTCATTTTTTTCTTGATGATTTTCTTTAGTCTTGTTCATTTTTAAGTTATTAGTGGCTAGAATGGTTTTATTTGTTGTTAATAGTTTTGTTAGTTGTGATGTTGATTAGAGAGTAGTTATCCAGGGTTAGGGGTTGACTCAAGTTGTGCTAATGGATTGATTATGGTTATAAATGGGTTGATGTTGGTTTGATTGTAAATCCGAAAGTGGATCACACCGCTGATTGTTTTGAGGTCACCAGATCACCTTTCAAGCACCAACGAGAGTTGGGTTTGTTGGAGTTTCGACCTCCTCTTATTGGGTAGAGTTTAGGGCAAGGGATCAACGAGAGTTGACCCTTGCACTCAACCCATGGAACGAGAGTTTTTTCGATTTTTGTTGCCCGTGGGTCTTGTTCTCACTCACGAGAGTGACGGGAGCGGAATTCTCGAAAGCAATTCCAAGCTCGATCCAGGATTGTATCGCTCTTCTTATTTGAATCCACACCTTTGCGTTTAATCCAAAGTAAACCCTGAACTCATCATATAAGGTCTATTGCACACGAGTTAGCCCCTACCCCAATGTTTATTTGCTTATTGCTATCATTGTGGTGACCATAGCTTAGACCATCATCTATCCCTAATTGCATGTTCTCCCAACACACATAAAGAGGCCCTGTAAGTTTTGCAACTCATCTCTCTGTGGATCGACCGCTTACTTGCCACTACACTTATGTAGTGTTAAATAAGGGTGTTGAGATTTGTATGACTTAGGTTGATTTCATAGGTGTTGGTTGTATATAAAAAAGTTCAAAAAAAATACTTGTTTTCTTCAATGGCTAGCTTCATCCACCAATTTGAGCATGAACCTTTTTGGACATATTATTGGAGACTCGGTGACTCCCTCTCTCGTGACCATGATCTTGAAATGTGGGAGATGTATAATTTGATGTATGTGGTTTTAATGTTGAATTTAGAAACTTAGTTGAGTGTATGCATAATGGTATGTTTTCGGATCAACCAATTGAGCAAGCATGAGGCTTGTTTGAATGGTTGTCCAAGTTCACATGTGACTTAGAAATGGCTTCCATGCACACTCACTACTTGTCGCCCTTCCTTGACATACCTCAACCCACTTACCTTGACCATTTCAAGACTGATATTTCCTACTTGGCACCAAGGGATTATTGTAATTTGAATGCTTATTGTGCGAGTCCATGTTTGAGTCTTGGCTTGGGGGTGATATAAATATGGAGAACGGTGGCTTAGTGTCTTCTCTTCCTTCTTTGTACCCCTGGCCACTCATTGATTGTAGGCTAGACCCCGATGATACAATTTTGAATTCTATTAAGGGCCTTATAGAGAAGTGTAAGGCCATATCCCAAGACCTCAGTGAACTTTCGCTTTCTTACAACAATGAGCCTTGTGTGGATACATCTTGTGATGGCTTGAATTTTTAGGAGAATTATATGTCATATGATGATTTGCTTTACTTTGATGAGTCTCCTTTGCATACTCGTGTTGCTTGTGAGTCTCATGTCATTACACCATGTGATCCTCCTATAGTTAAGTCTTATAATGTTAAGCATTTTTTTCATGAATCCTCCCCCATCCCCATTTGCGAGTCTCATGTTTTTATGCCTCTTGAGTATGACTTTTCTATACCACGTATGTTTGCACCGCTTTGTTGTGAGACTCTTAATAAGGTGCTATATGTGTCTCACATTATTGAGTCTCCAATGTTTGTGCATTATAATCCCTTATATGAGCCTCGTGACCTAGAGACTAATGCCTATCTTAGTACATGCTTATTGCGTGTCTTTTGTTGAGTCCTACCCTATGTCTCTTGGTCACTTTGATGTACTCCCCGCTACCCATGTTCATGCTCATCTTGATGATTGTGTTGCCTTGCGATGGGTTAGTCATGTTATCACTTCTGTTAACTTATGTCATGACATACCAATCGATTCACTTTCTTTCCTTTTGTTTTCTTTTTCTTTATCTTTTCATCTCGTAATGATAAGCCACCTTATTGTGCCTTCTTATTTTTGATTTTCTTCTTTACCTTTTCTCTTAATGATATTCTTTGTCTTATTCTCCGCATTTACTATAAGTGTGTTTGACAAACTCTTAAGGAGTCTGACTCGCTATTTACTAAAAAAGGTCTAGCTACTTGTTGTGGGGCAACCCAACTAAAAATTTGGAGTTCATCCCATCCACTATTTAATAGGGTTTCAAACTCTTTTTATAAGTCCCAAGCGGTGATATAGTCTATAAATTGATTAAGAAGATCAGACCTAATATTAGTCATGAGCCAAGAGAGTACTATGCAGTCTTGTTGTTTCCAATGCGAGTATGTATGGTCCGTGGAACGCAAGGGAGGAGTGGTGATGTGTGAAAGACCTTTGAGAGTAACGGATATCAATCAATACCATTTTATGTAATTGTTGTAGGTTAATATATCTTCCAATTTTAAGTTGGTGGGTGGTGGTGGTAGTAGTGGGTTTGGTGGGGAAGTTTTGAGTTGCTGAATGAATTGAAAGAAATAATTCACGGTGAGAATTTGATTCTTTGGGTTTGGAGTTTTAGTTTGGTCGCCCATCTTTTTTTTTTTGGTGCGTTGTTTTGTGGTAAAGATCGAACCTTTTGACTCTGATATCATGTAGAAATTGAGTCTCTTTAGAGTTAAGAGCTAAATACTTTATTTCTATTAATTAATTTGAAGAGGAAACACTCATATTTATACATAAAAACATTCCATAAATCATAACAAAATATCTCTAATTATATGGAGGCATACTAACAAAATCAATAATATCATGCAAAATGTTCTAATAATATCTTAAAATATTCTAATAATACCTTGTCATATTATTATTTCCTACAGCTACAAGTTCGGTTATATATTCCGATGAGGAGCCGGCAAGTAAATGACATTTGAACTCATGAATCCTTTTTTTTCCTGAGTGCGCACATTTCTCCTTATCCACTTTTTAGAGGAGGCATGGGTATAATTTGTCTGCTACCCTTCTCCCCCAAACCCTGACTTGCTTGTGTGTGTTATTGGGTTGCTGACTCTAACTCTCGATCTTTTTTTATTCTCATTGGTAGCAACAAACTGCACATGTATATATATATATATATATATATATATATATATATATATATATATATATATATATATATATATATATATATATATATATATATATATATATATATATATATATATATATATATATATATATATATATATATATATATATATATATATATATATATATATATCTTTAATTGTGTAACACCCCTATAATTAGGTCCAATTTAAAAACACATAAAGGAAAAACTCAAAACAACTCCTAATCATGGGAGCATTACCGCCACGTCTATTTGTGATAAGAAATAAATATAAGGCTAAACAATTATATTAAAAAATACTATGCAATTTATCAACTAAACAATTTATCAACTAAACAATTCTTACCGCTTAAGAAAGTTTTAAACTCAATCTAAGTCTATATAAACTTAAACAATTGAAAATAAAATTTAAACTAAAACATGATTACTAACAAACTAATTTATTAGGTGAACCTACTCCACGATCCCCACGCAATCATTAGAAATTAAGTTTTAAATTCTCAAAATTAGAAATTTGAGTAATTTCAACTCCATCTCGTAAGATAATTAAGTTTAAAAAATAGTTTGAGAAAACAATACAGTGTAGTTAAAAATCATTTGTGTAAACAATATAATATCACATAAACTAAATATTAATTTATATTTAATAACGACAATCACAATTTTTAGTTATTAATTTGAGAGAAGCGAGAATGCCAAAGATCGAGGCTTTACCCCCTATACCTACTTCATTAAGAGGTCATTATTTCAAATATTTTAAAGCCAACAGAGTAATTTCAAGCAACCCTAGTGTGCATGCCCTTCATATTTGGATTACAACAAATAGATAGAAGACCAGACATCGTATAAAGTATCAGAATGAAAACTTGTCGGCTACTATACTAATCAAACAGGTCAACCTGCTCAACACCCTTATACTTGAATCTCAATAAGAGCTTCATTTCTCTCAAGTCAATTTGAGTGATTTAATACTTGCTCTGTTATGAAATACTTGCTATATTATGATTATTACCACTATTTATTTTTCAAATTTATTTTATATATTATGGTTAATGTGTAAGAAAAATATAATCAAGTGTCCGGTATCTTGTTTGAATTATCAAATCGCATACTTTCTTTTTATAATTTTTAGATGTACATAATTTAATTGAATAATCAAAATAATACGTTCGATAGTGTAAAAAAATCAAATATAGCAAGCATAATAGAACATAGGAAGTATATTCTAATGATTACTTGTGAACACACAAACATGTAATTAAATATACATTATATATTTTATTTTATAATTATAAATTTTTTCCAAAAACGTGCATATCTCATGAATATCCAATAATCTTATTTTATCATCATAAATTTTTCCAAAATGAATATTTAAGATATTATTATTGTTTGTAATTTATAGAGAGCAAATGGCTTAAAATTTCAAAATACTATAAAAAGAAAAAGAAATTGGTAATAGGTGTGATGAAAAAGAATAATATGATCAATTTATACTTGGAGAATGTATTTAAAAGAGAATTTGAAAGAAAGGTAGGATGACGAGAGAAAGTGAGAGTAACGGGGTAGAAAAATTGACAATTAAATTTTTTATTTTATATTTATTTTTTACTTTTTTATTTTTTATTTTATATTTATTGATATTGATTTTTAAAAATATTTTAGGATATTACAAATTGAAATTGTTGCAAACAACTTAAGGTATCCCAATGAAGCATGTGAATCTTAAAATAAAACTCATGTCATTGTCAAGTAAGAAGTCGATGAACAATAGCAAACAAAATATGAATAAAGTGTTAGATATCGATTTAAGTCTGCATATGCTGGTGGTAGGCGTCGTTGGCTTATGATTGTCCTTCGTATGAACAATAACAGTTTTTCAATTAGGAAAAAAAAGAAAACACACTTCAATTTTGCGCACAAGATAGTTTTGGACTAAAATTAATCAGCCCACATGTATAAGTAGCGGTTTTCTATTTAAAGGACATTTTTCGATGTATCTTTATTAGGTCTGATCCTGGAAAGGAATGTTAAGAGTTAGGCTGTTACTTTTATGATATCAACTTTTCGGTCAACTTTGTTGAATTTCTATTGGTCGTTAGGCATACAACAATCGTACGAGTTAAAGTCATCATTGTTATCTTTTTAAGACGATTATCATATAAAAATTTGTGTTAATATTTTGGGTCGATATTGGTTATATTGAAACGATTTGTGTTGACTATTTTTAGAGTATTAGAATCAGTTGAATAGAATAGTAGATGCAAATTTTGATTGTATCACTTGAATATATAATATTTATAATACGAAGCAAAATTGTGTTATTGTTTTAGGCCCGACATTGCTTATATTGAAGCAATCTATTTAGATTATTTTTAGAGTATTACTCGGATACATTATATTTTTAGTACAACGTTTTATAATTTATACATCAAAATAACAAGATGATTAATATTATACTACCTATTAAACATCATAAGAGATACCAAATATTTACATCATCATCAATAGTTACGGAATATATGAATGTGAAGCGTAATTGGTAGAAAAATATCTCTAATAATAGAGAGAATTTAGTGAAATGTTGGGTAATAATGTAAAATATGGGCATTAACATTGGCCATTTGACGAATCATTTGTTTAAAATAATTACAACAATCCGTTGTATTATTGGAAGAAAGTAATGGTGAATTAAAAGGACGGATAACACGACAATGTTTGTTAAGTTGAAATGCAGTAAAAATAAGGAGTTATGCATATTCAAAAGAGTGATTAGAAACATGAATAAAATGACTATTAAAAATAACTACCCACTTAACCACTATTTTAACTGTAACCCACATAATTTAAATCAATACAACAGCTCCCAAGTATGTAGGATGCATATATTGAAATGTCTTTCATGTTTTATGGTGCATTTTATTGTAGGTAAACCTTATTTGACCAAAAAATAAATAGAAATTATGAATAATTTATTTTTAAATTTTCAACTATACCTACTTATAAAACAATGGTAGAATTGACTCAACACCAAAATTAAATTTCATTGATTTGACAAATATTATATTTAAGAATATTTTAAATTTCTAAATGAAATCATCATTTTCAAATATAGGACAAGTGAAACGAACAATCACTTTGGATGACGTTGTAATGAAGGCAATAAGGAGATAAGATTTAGGTGGCTAAGGTTAAACTGAGGCTAAAAGTGTGAAACCACCTTGACTCGATTCCCATTGAGTGTTGTGAGAGGAATAATAGAGAGAACATAAGAGAGGGAAAAAAGTACCTAGAATTCTAATACTTCTGATAATGGATCGATTATATTTAATATTGTAAATCTTTGCATTTAATATATAAAATATTTGTGAGAAGGTTTTAATAAATAACTGTGATTTGTAAAGTTAACAAATTATCTTTATGTGTTAGGATTTGATAGGGTAAGAACTTTTTGATTTTGATTTACTGTTTTTGGTTTTGTTTATTTTGCTATTTTTTTTTTGTCTTTTGTAAGATTTAGAAATTTCGGTGATTGATTTGGAATTTTCAATTTACAAACTTATTTTTAAAAATCAGGTAATTACTAAATAATTTAACGTAATTAGAAAATAATATAATTAAAAGATATATTATAGAGCAAAATATAGGATATATACGAAGAATAAAATAATATAATGCTAATGTTATACATTATACTTCCTAAAATTTAGAGTAATTGTTTCATTTAATTTTTTCACATTATTTATCAATCACTTTATATTTTATCCTTAAATTAAATATCAAAATATAGTAAAATAAGAATTTGTCTGATTCGTTTCAATTTAAATTTTATTAATATTAATTTTTTTTATCACTTTTAATTAAAAATATTTATGACTGAATTAGTGAACTGAATAAAGTATAAAAAACGACAATTTAAGTGAATTGAAAGGAATATTTCGTTACTTAAAATCCTAGACCAACCTTTTGTTTGACACTCATAGTCTCCATCTCTAGACGGTTGCACAGTGGAAATCACGAATCTAGTTTATCTATATGAATGTCTTCATCAAGTGGACATAAAAAGAATATTGGTAACTACTATTAAGTCAATTAACCTATTTTACTTCTTAAGAAAATATAATATTGGATAATTTTATTCGGCTAAATAATAGATTAGAATATTGAAGATATTTTGTGAATATTATATATCATGTTTCCATTCTAATAATAATACAACGAACTACAATAATTCAATTTCACCTTCAAGCATTAATTTGAAAAAAAAAATCCTACTTGAATTACAACATAAATTTGTTAAAGTAGCTAGATTTAAAAAGATAAAACCAACTTTGAACTTTGAAGGATATAATATATATATATATATATATATATATATATATATATATATATATATATATATATATATATATATATATATATATATATATATATATATATATATATATATATATATATATATATATATATATATATATATATATATATATATATATATATATATATATATGCGCTAAATCAAGCTTACATTTCATTTTGGCATGACAATGTTTACTGATTTTGTACATAGTCATGCACCCAAAAGATTATACATACATATATGCATATGTAAAAACATACCAGTACATCTTATATATCATAGATCAATACTACATGAATATGTACCATCGATTTTCAAGGATCGTATCATAGCAAATTAGTGTAATACGTACACCAATTATCTCAAGATTCATTATATATGGTTAATTCATGCTATTTTTTGCAAATTAATTTCAATTTAAGTGTGAAATTAGTATTTATGTGTGACTCCAAGGGCCTAAAAACATAATAACTCGGATTGGATCTTCGTTGTTATTATGATTATTATGAGTGTTTGATTTTCGTCTTACAGTTGAAGATGAAGGAACTCGAAAATGTTTAAGATCCCCGGTATCTCTTACCATGGACACCATCGCTGTGTCGTGAACTATCTTGAGCTCATCGCGGATGACTCTCTTCCACTCGTGAACAATCAAGTGGAGCATCACAAGAGAGTTTTGAATGCTTCATTGATATGCTTTTGAAAAAAATATATTGTAACCTAAGAAAGCATATAAGAATTGTAGATGAGACTTAGGTGCCTGTTTTTATAAGCAAGGAAAGGTGATCGTAGAGGCTTTTAGTGCAAAATGGCACTTTTAAAAAAGTAGATATTAGGGCAATGTGTTATGTGATAAAGCACATGGAATATTTCTTACTGAAAAAAATAATAATAAATGTTACACTAGTTAAGAAAACAAATATGTTCAAGATCAAAGTGGGATAGGAAGTGAAAATGGGGGATAAAGCAACCATAGTTTATTGTGTATGTGAATATATAAATATAGGGAAGGGATCTAATGAAAAGGGTTGAAAATGAAAAGGGTGAGAAGCACTCTACATCCTTAATTTCACTAAAATAAAAAAAAATTTATGGTCATGATTGAGCCAAAAATACATAATTGTAAAAGTAACTATGTTACACAGAAAAGTAACTATGAAATTATTTTTAAAATGTTCTAATTTTATAACATAGTATCCTTTTTTGCATATATAGTAACAAAACAAAATCAAACAAAAATCCTTGTCATTCTCCCCATTTTAAGATCCTTCTTATTTGATTCTATATATATATATATATATATATATATATATATATATATATATATATATATATATATATATATATATATATATATATATATATATATATATATATATATATATATATATTTCATTCTTTTGTAACTTTTTACAAATTTTATGTATTGGAAATATCTCTACTAAATGCAACATAATTATTAAATTGTGACAATAATTTCAAGATAAACTAAACAATTACACCTTACATCATTGGGAATAGTTTAATATACTCCCTATATTGTGATTAATGCTGTCATGAAAAATGTTAATAAGAATTAAAATAATAAAATCTTTGAAACAAGAATGATGATAAGATAGTTAGAATATTAGTTTGTAGAATAATATAATCAATGAAGAAATAAGTGGGATATAAGCATTTAAAAATATTAGAAAAACATTGTGTGGTAATAATATAACACAACAAGCAATAATAATTTAAAATAAAGTTAATGAAAAGACATGGATATAATAATTAATCATTATAAATATGTTTAAATTGTGAATTTAAGACTAAGGCTAATTATGTTAAAAAAAAAGTATGATATAACTATAAATATATTTTATGAGAATATCAATTCAAACTATTAAAAATGACAAATGCGAACATCAAAAGAAAACATAAAAAGTATGCTTTTCAAATTATAAGGATATATGGTGTCAAGAAAATCTTTCAACTAAAAACTAATCCGTAAAATTGTAGCTTCGTAATCATACAATCTCTAATATAAAGATTGTAAAATTTCATATGACATTCTTATAGTGATTTGCCATATGAAATAATTTTTACTAAAATTAACATCAACTTATTCCTTAATGTATGAGTAATATATCACAATTAGATATGTTCTTTTAATTTAAATTTTCTTTGAATATTATATTTTTAAAGCTACATAAGATTTCCAATTAAAGCTTCTTAGAATATATATTTTCTTTTTTATGTTGAAAAATTTGCTATTAATAAAGTTTCTTCATTAAAATTTTAATTTCTAAAATATTTCAATAAGAAATAAAAGATACATGATAATCAAAAATTATTTTGAGATCTGACAAAGAATTATTATGATAACGTTGTTGGAAAATTACCCAAATTTACCTTAACAAATATGAGATTTTTTTCATTTAAAGCACTGTATATTCTAAAATTCTCTATCAATTTTATAAGAAATATTATTCCCTCCTATTCAGCTTATGTGTCTCATTTCCTTTTATGGTCAAGTCACCTCAATTGTCCCATTTTTATTTTTGGTATAGGTTTTTGACTTTTATGCCCTTAGTAACTTTATCTTATTTTCATTTATACCCTCCATTACCTATATTAATTTTCCTCCCTTACATTAAAAAATTCATAATACCACTCTCTTTCCTACCCTTAGGGTCCCACTTTTGACTCTCCTTAAAGTCCGTAAAAAGTCAAATGGAACTCCTAAAGTGAATAGGAGGGAGTATAATTTTATGGTGATAACATGTAATTGCATCTCTATTTAAAATTTATATTTATATACTTCTAAATATACTTTTACACTAATAATATCGTGCATGCACGAGTTTCTATACTAATATGTTATATACTTTAATAATAAATGTTTATATAATTTTTATGTGACTTTCGATATTTTTGGCTCTTCTTAAATTTAAAACTAATTTATTTATTCCTACAATTTAAACTTTCCAAAGTATATTTTGAGAAATCCGAAACCTACAATCAATGTTTCAAGTTTGATTTTGAAATACAAAATTATATTTCGAATTTACCCCATTTCTATATTAGTTCATTCTTTAAATTAGTTTTATTTTTATTTAAAAAATAATCAAACTTTTAAACACTTTATCTACAAAATTAATTCATCTTTCATCTCATCTATATTTTATTTTTTCATCGAGTTTTCCGCTAATTACATTACAACATTATCCATTTTTTTTTTATTTCTCCACAAATGGCCTTTTAGAAATAATTGGTGAGACATAAAGAGTTGAATAGTGCCATCCAGTTGTGCCATGACCCAACAAGTTCCATTCAGATTGGGTGGAATCAAGTATGAATGTGGATTACACATCACCTTCTTTAATTTTATCACCTTCTTTAATAGTTTTTTAAATTTTAACGTTACGCAATTGCTCCTGCTCAAAATAATCTCATTTTTATTGTTTCTCATTTCTTTCGATTCAGAGCAATTATCTGTAATACTTTGAAATTTTGGTCACCAAATTTAGTATTATTTCGGTAGAAAAAAAAATTTTATTTGATTTGTATTCAACTAATTGTAGGACTTATTATTGGAGAAAATAAATATAGGGGTTGAATAAATCCAACTCATTATAGAATTTGTTGTTGGAGAAATATTTGGGTTGAATAAGGAGAAAATTATACTATTGGGTTGAATTATGAAATATTTTATCGGTCGAAATGTGATGTAAACTAAAAGATTGGGCTAATTTACCCTAACCTTAATTGTCCTTTATAAATACACTTAAACCTAATTCCTTCGAATATTTTCCGCACATCCAATTGGAATTGCGAACCCTAATCCTTTCATCCCTCCGAGAAAACAATTTTTATTTCTTGTTGATTAGATGCAACTATAATACTTCTACTTTCTATCCAAGAACAAAATTTCATTACAATTGTTATTATCATGCGGGGCCCACGCGAAGTCTTTCTTTTGCATCTCCTAATTGTACGGAAGGCACATCTAGTATTTTTAATGTTATTTTCTAATGATTTGAAGACTAAATCTAGTATTTTAGTGGATGCAAGTTATATGTTGTAAGCTTAGAATTAATTTAGCATTAAACTAATTAATAATAATATGTTTAACTCATGAGATCAAAATGATAAATTGATTAGCTTAAGAATTAATGTCGTAAGGGTTTTAAGAAGTTAACCTATATAATATTATTTTTAAATTTGATCATAAGAGAGATCCTTATCGATATAATTTGGTTAAAGTGAGAGTTAAAGATAAAGTAGTATATTCTGACCCAATTATTATATGTGATTGATACATTGTTATGATCAAATTGTGATTTTATAGAGGTATTTACTTGGTGGATTGGTTAAATATTGGTAATTAGCACCCGACGACAGATATCGAGGTAAGTAGATTGTGGTCCTCTTCTAAAAATGACGTGGCCACGCTAAATCTTTTCTTGTGCGTGTGATTTAATGATATATATATATATATATATATATATATATATATATATATATATATATATATATATATATATATATATATATATATATATATATATATATATATATATATATATATATATATATATATATATATATATATATATATATATATATATTTGATAAAAGTGATATGATGAGCATTTGATTGATTATTTGTGATACGAAGTGATGTTTAAAAGATCATGAGTCTATCCTCCATGATATTATATTGTGAGCAGGAGGCAATTGGGTCTCTGCTATGTTTTCAGGCGAGTTACCATTCAGATATTAGCTAGCTTCGCCCGAGAGAGACATAGTCTTAGAGCTATGGAGCATCCTCTCAATTAGATACTTAGTACGCACGAAGGTCTAGGATTTGTTTTTCAAGCTTGTATGTGTTATTTTATTCTCCCTGTTTCTGAAAACATTTTTTAAATTCAAAATAATTGTTTTACGTGGATTGGATCTATTCGCTCAACCTTCTGTGGTTGACACTTTTCTGTTTTGGTTTTAGGTTGCAGGTACTTACAGAATGCATCAGACTACGACTATTGGTTACATTGAGAACGTACGTTGAAATAAAAAATAAAAAAAGAAATCAAATCCTTTGACAATTGGTAGATATCTCAATTGTTATAAGTAGGTGTTAAGTTTTGTGCTTGACGTTTTGGGTTATCTTTTGTTGGATTTGGGATGTAGTAATCCTTAGATGTTGCCTTGTACTACATCTGATAGCTATTTATGAAATTATTTATGAAGTTTGTTTTTGCGTTACAAAATAAAGATGTTAAATTGTAGTGTTGAAGTGGTGATTACTAGTTATGGATGATTTGGGCTGTTTATACTCAGTAGCGTCTCGGCCTAATTGGGTAAAATATTAGACGGGGTGTTACATTATCTCATTTAATTTTACACTTTATTCAATATATTTTCTTATAATATAGCAAATAGGATATAGTTGATATTTATTTCGTCCATTTCTTATTATTAGTTACCCTTAATATTTGTCTAGTAGGAAAAATTAAGATAAAATTTGATACAAAAAATCTTATTTTGTGATAAAAAATTTTAATTATAGAAATTACAAATATAATTAATAATAAATTTCTAATATTTCTCACATCCTTCATTCTCAAACAACAAAAATGTTTTTTATGTCACAAATTGGGTTTTAAAACAAAGATAAGAGTGTGATCTTTATGTATATCAAGAAATTAGAGATGTTTAATGATGATAATAACAGAAAAATAACAAGATAATAACAAAGATAGAAAGATTGAGTGAAAAGAAAAGTTCCCCTCAAGAAAATGACAAATATTTCAACATGAACAAATAAATTGAAACTGACCGTTACTAATATAAAAAATAACATTAGTTAATAAAATTAAGATACATTGTACAAATTATGATGATTTGACTTAACTTTATTTCTCGTATATTTTAAAAATAATTAAAATGTAAATTAAGTTTGCGATGATGAATAGTATTAAAAAAAGAATTAGTCTGAGGGAGTAAATGATTCACAATTGACCATTACCAAAATTTAATTGGGATAATAATTATTAGTAGGTGATGAGTCATGCCCTCATGCTTATGTTTACAAGCAGTATATGAAGTATTCTTTTTTTCGTTCTCATGAATTTGATTTATGTGTATCAATATTTTGTGAACAATTATATTTTCTAACCTAGTCAGCCTTTTTTTTCTCTCTCTTCTCTCTCTAAAAGAAACTCTAATCTTTATTATTTTATTGGTTTATCATCAACTTTTTGGTTGATGGTAAAACCCTAATTTCTCTATTTCAATATTTTTAATATGATTAAGATAATTTTTTGTTCTCTCGCTACAGGAAAGTTGTTCTACCCATTATTGGCCTGATTCTACCCATATATTGAGTTTTAATTTCTCTGCTCGTGAGAGTTTGAGGTTATGAATTTTGGTCTCTAGTTGATTTGTTGGTAGATATTAATGCGACAATGCAGCAGACAAAAAAATTGCAATTTATATCAACTATATCAAATTCAAATCTATCTCAAGATTACAACAAATTGAAAAACCCCCTCGTAGAAGGCTGTATCAAACAGCGATGTGAAAGAAGATATTCAGAATTATCAGATCTCATACACAACGATCGTAGTTTTGTTAATTTAAATTATTTTTGGTTAAAGTTGTTATGTATTTGCTAAATTTATCTCTGATGTAGATGTCGTATGACTCTTTATTAATGAATCAGGTATTATTCAAAAAAAAAAATTTGTGAACAATTAATTAATATCATGTTTAATAGAAAATTTATTAATGGTATCTCATGTGTTTTAGCACTTTACTAATAGTACCCTTTATAAGTTTATCGGCTCATTAATGGTACATCTAAGTTATTTAATATTTTTTAATCTTGACCTTATTGAATTTTTATGTCAAAATTCGTTAAATATTAAATAAAAGACATAAAAACCCTTAATTTTTAATTTTAATATAAAAATAAACAAGGACAATTTTTAATAGTATCCCTATATTTCTTAATGGTACCCCTATATTTTTTTATTAACAATGCTTTTCTTTTTTTTATTTGTTGGAAAGAATGAAATTTTCCAATGCACCAAAAAACAAAGACGAAAGAGTAAAGTACCAAAAACCCTTGATTTTTGCATCATTATGAAGAAGGGACCCAACTTCTAAGAAGGGTTACCCAAGGTCACTCTTCATGTGCATAGAGAGGGAGGGAATCACTAAAAAAAAGAAAAAAAAAAAAGTTATACAAGAAAGCTATGAAAGTAAACACCTACACCACAAATCAAAGTGGTTTGGGTATAGGGAACTAATTCTCCCTTAAACTTCTCGTCGGATCTTTTGCATAATAGCTTTAGTAGTACTTATGCTAAAATTTTCCAAATCTCATCATTTCTGGCTTTCCAAAATATGATAACAGAGGTTGCTGAGGCTTGTTATGATCACTTTCTTCTGCCTCCTTGAAGCATTCCATTTTTCGCAAGCCAACATATCAAGAGTGGAGTTATGCAAAGGAATACCTAACCAATCTGAGAGGGCAACAAGGCATTGTGAACTGAACACACACTTGAAAAAGATGTGCTCCAAGGTTTCAGTTGCAAGAGAACACACGGGGCAACTGTCATCATCAATAAACAAAAACCTAAAGGGCTTGTCATGGGTCTTAGGCTTGTTTTGGAGAGAAAGCCATACAATAAACCGTTATTGAATTGAGGGTCAAAGCCAAAAAAATTTAGCCCAAGAAACCGAAGCATTTCGAAGAATGCAAATTTGTAGACTTCATCAATGTTACTTTTTTTTTTTTGAATTTTCTGCTCATTACTTTTTCATGTTAAAAACTCATCAACTATTTTTATATTTTCTTTATTTTTTCAATTTTAAACTGAAAACTTAAAAAAGAAACCTTAATTTATCGACAACCTCCCTCCACTCTTTCCACCACCACCACCACCTAAGCCATTACCTTAACCCAACCTCAACCCACCAAACCATCCCCCTTCTCACCCTTGGCCCACACTAGTCTTTGTCGTCGTCAATCAAACCATGCTACACTTGTTTAGACGAACCACCACATCAACCAATTCTATTTACACAATCAATTCTACATTGAGTTATTGCCTTTTGAACCTCATTTTCTCATTTTTTTCCTAAGATCCATTCCACATTATTGATGGAAACTGATTGTGTGATTGGAAAATAAAGGAAAAATAAAAATATCTAATGATTGTACATACAAAAAAAAGGCCACAGTTGAAAAAAATTGTATAATATAAAGGTAATAATAAATCAAAAAACTTTGGGGTAGTGTTGTTAAAATACGAAAAATATAGGATTATCATTTGATAATTTCCCTTATCATTGATAATTTTCCTAATCAATATAAAGCCCGCTACTTCTAAGGCACTCTAAGAACACCAATCAATTCCACATTGAGTTAGTTCCCATGTTTGGTTTGAAATCAGAGATTGCATTTCATCTTTCATTGCAAGCTCCCACTTGCTAGCATATCTAGTATGGGATGCTTCATGATAATCTTCTGGCTCTCCTTCATCAGTTAACAACAAATAATTCATATGTTTTCTATTAGGCACATGTGGTCGAGTACTCCTTCTTAGTGTAGGAGTTGGACTAGATAATTGTTGTATGTCATTTGATTGCGATGTACTGCTCTGTATAATATGTTCTTCTAGTTGTGGAGTACTTATGATAGTGTACTCTTGCATTGTACTGTCTGGGACATAATCTTCATCAATGAATGTAGATTCTTTCTGATTTGTGTCATAATTCTCAATTTTACGTCTATCTTTGTACATGACTTTCTCATTGAAAATTACATCTCTTGAACGAACAATCATTTTATTTTCATCATCCCAAATGCGGTATCCGAACTCATCTTCGCCATAACCGATGAAAGTGCAAAATTTTGATTTAGAATCAAGCTTATTTCTGCCTTGATCACTAATATGCAAATAAGCTACACAACCGAATACCTTTAAGTGCGACAATTTGATCTCTTTGCCACTCCATACCTCCTCTGGTAATTTGTATTCTAATGGGGTTGATGGTCCTCGATTGATCAAGTAAGTTGTTGTATTGACTGCTTCTACCCAGATTGTTTTGGTAGACCTGATTGTATACGAATGTTTCTGGCTCTTTCTGTCAATGTTCGGTTCATTCGCTCAGCTATGCCATTATGCTAAGGTGTAACCGGTACAGTTCTTTCCATCTTAATACCATGCCCGTAGGAAAACTTCTTGAATTGGGCGTACTCATATTCTCCACCGATGTCGGACCTAAGCCTTTTGATCTTCAGACCTGTTTCATTTTCAACCCTAGCTTTTCATCTCCTGAAAGCTTCAAACACTTCGGACTTGTATTTTAGTAAGTAAATCCATACTTTCCTAGAGTGATCATCAATAAAAGTCACAAAGTATTGTTTTCCACCAATAGACTGGGTGGTTGTTGGTCCCCAAACATCAGAATGAACAAGCTCTAATTTTTCTCTCATTGGAGTTCTTCCATATGTCTGAAAGCTTACCCTTTTCTACTTTCCCTGTATGAATTCTTCACACATGTCTAAATTCACGGATTTTAGACCAGGGAATTTCCCAATTGAATGCATGATCTTCATTCCTTTCTCACTCATGTGACCAAGTCTTTGGTGCCATAACTTGGAGTTTTCATTTTCTGATAGAACTGCAATCGAATAACACGCTCCAGCAGTCAAATAGAGAGTACCATTATTTTTACCATGAGCAACTGTCATTGCTCCCTTTGATATCTTGCAATTATCACCTTGAAATAACCTTTATGATCCAACTTGCCAACTGAGATCAAGTTCTTTCTTTGATCGGAAACATGTATGACATCCTTCAGCTCCCAAGACCCATTTAACTTAACCTTAACATTACCTTGACCAATAATATCACAAGGTTGGTCATCACCAAGGTATACTTGTCCAAGGTTTCTATGGACATACCTCTCAAAAAAGTTTTTATTTGAAGTAGCATGGAATGATGCTCCAAAGTCTAATACCCAAGACTCTTCTTTGCTCTCCAATGAGCATATCAACACATCATCACCTTCTTTGGTAGAAGTGACATTTGCCTCTGCCTTCACTTCTTTGCCTTTTGGTGTCTCTTTCACTGATTTTTATAGTGCATAATCTTTCCACAATTTCAATACTCAACAATCTTTGAATTTTGGAAATTATTTGGATTCCTAGATTTTGACCTCCTATCTCTGGATAGTCCTCGATAGTTTGATCTTCCGCGTTCATTCCTTCTGATTAAATTTCTTCCTCTTGACTCTATGCAATACTGAAGAGGATGAAGATTCACCTGATTCTCTTCGTCAAATCTCCTCACTGAAAACCAGATCATGAACGTCATCAAACTTCAACTTGTTACTTCCGGATGAGTTACTCACAGCTGTAACTGTAGCATTCCAACTATCTAGCAGGGAAGATAAAAGTATTAACGCTAATACTTCATCATCAAATTTGATTTCAACAGAATTGAACTACCGATCCACCTTCCAACATCCTCACACTAAATAACCGCCTCATCAAAAGAACTTTATTAGAGGGCGATGGCTTCTCATACATATTAGAGAGAGCATTCATGAGACCTACTGTTGTGGTTTCCTTTGTAAGGTTAAACGCCACATTGCATGATAACGTCAATCGAATAACTCCGAGAGCTTGTCTATCTAAAAGCTTCCATTCTGCTTCTTACATGCCCTCTGGCTTTATCTCTTACAGAGGTTGATAGAGTTTTTTCTGGTATAAATAGTCTTAAATTTGCATTTTCCACCATCAAAATTTTCAAGTTTGACTTCTCCTTTTACAGCCATTTATCCCACTCAAATTTGACTTTTTCTTTTAAGATTGTTTTTTTTTTTTTATCGTAATGTGGACTAATTGTCAACCAAGCTCTGATACTAATTGTTAAGAAAATAATGCAATTTTTCCATTGAATCAAATTTGAGGGAGAAATAAGTAATATAAACAAAATGATTATTTATACCAAACTGCAATAATAAATCACAACGCACACATCTCAATTTCACCTGAGAATTTTTCTCTCTCAATAATAATTCTCTCAAAGAACTCCTTTTCTTTTCTAAAGATTCTTACTTTGGGATACAATTGAAATGAAAATTAAAACACTATTTATAAAAATGTTTACCACCTATGTTTAGCCTATAAAAACTTACCACTACCTTTTCATAGCAAAGTATAAATTTAGTTTCACCATTAACTTTCAACACCAATACATAATTTGTTTTTCACTAATAATTAAATTGGTAATGTAAATTTCATCCAACAATCTCCCACTTGAAGAGTGATTTCAATCTGTCTTCACACCCACTGAAAGTAGATACTCTACTAATGTTCTCCACTTGTAAACCAATTGACTTTGAGCACAAATTCAACTTCTAAATCGTCACTGTCTTTGTTAACATGTCTGCAGGATTCTTACTACCAAGAATCTTTTTGAGAGTTAACACTTCATCTTCTAGAAGAGATCTGATAAAGTGATATCGAATTCCAATATGCTTTGTTCTTGAGTGAAACGCTGAATTCGGCATGACACGAATTTTATTACACATATTGAAAGGGCTCATTTAATTTTTTATTTTATCTAAAACCTATAACGTATTCGACATGACACAAATTTTATTACAAATAGCCCCAAGTCAATGAATAGTATTTTTCATAATTAAAATATGCTGGAAATTAATCCTATAAAGCACCCTAAATACGCCCGTTTGTATTTGTTCTAAGCAAGGTCATATTAAATTAGATATGTGTTGATTATATTTATTAACCTAATTTATACTATTTGAAGTTAGTACACATGTAATACAAGAAGTTTTTAATATCATACATATTAATAATTTTAATGTAAAATGACAAATGAAATGCTTCTTAGTGTCTTGCCATTTGTAATTATTTGATTAGGTGAGAAATCTAAATACACACCAATCTTTCCATATTAGAAGAACAATTTGATGGCATGTTAAATAAAGAATGTTTCTAATGTATTATATCATTGATATGCATGCCTAGTTTGCATATGTTTGATTTCAAATGCTAATATATGAACTAAAATTAATTTTAAATATAATATTTATCAAGTACGTCTAATTAATTGAGTGTACAAAGTCATTATACATATTAATAATTTTGAAGTAAAATGACAAATGACATGCTTCTTAGTGTCTTGTCATTTGTAATTATTTGATTGAGTGAGAAATCTAAAAGCACAATAATCTTTCGATATTAGAAGAACAATTTGATGACATGTTAAATAAAGAATGTTTCTAATATATTACATATTATTAATACACATGCTTAATTTGCATATTTTTGATTTCAAATGTTAATATATAAACTAAAATTAATTTCAAAAATAATATTTATTAAGTACATCTAATTAATTGAGTGTACAAAGTCATTTATGTATTATTCAAATATACATTAATTACAATAAAAATAATAACCAATATTAATTTAGTCGGTTTTAATTACTTTTCTAAATAGTTATATTAGTATTATTCCAACCTAAAAGCAATACTATATGACAAGTCTTTAAAAATAAAATTATAAATTTCTTATCTTTAATTTATTATGTTAGTATTACTCCACTCTAATAGAGGCACCAAATCAATGAAAATAAATATACGTTACTTTTTGTCAATATTAATTATTAATAAATAATTATTAAAATAAAAAAAATTGATATATTAGTTCTGTAAGATATTTATTTACTCACACATATGTTTCTATTATACCCAATTATTTGATAACTTATAATTTCTTAGCTTTAAAATTAAACTAATAAGAGTTATCATAATAGTGGGTCAAGTATTCGACTCATAGCTTTAAAAAATTTCTATTTTTGGCCCAACATTTAGTGATAGCTTAATAGAGGCACCAAATCAATCAAAATAAATTTGCGTGACTTTTTGTCAAAATTAGTTATTAATAAATAATTATTAAAATAAAAAAATTGATATACTCTGTCAATATAATTATTAGTTTTTTGAGATATTTATTGTAAATCAAGAACATTTTGTAAATTAAATATTTGATTGTTACTGGCAACATTAGGTATATGTGGTTTTTCTCATATGTTTAATTTATTTACTTATACAAATATTTACATTATACCCCATTATTTGAATATTGTTCTATTATATCAAAAAAATTGTTACATAATAAGATCAATTAAAATTTTTATAATCTTTTAATTGTTTAAAGTTTTCTAATTACAACCTAATTCATCCAATATTTTTAAGGATACTTTTTAACACATGGTCATCAAACCTTAGAAATTCAATTTAAAAGTCATAAATAATCATAGATTATATTTTAGAAGTTTTCATAAATTTTAGATTTTATAAATCCGTCCATTGCATGGATATCTAACTAGTTAGTCTATAATATTATATGATTCTAAGGAGATTTAATAGTGAAATTGAAGTAGCCACGTTTCGTGTTGGGCTGGTTTCGGTTCCTAAAAATTGGAACATGATTCAGACTGTAGGGTTACGATTCTGGTTTTGGTTTCGCCTTGGTGGTTCTAGAAGGTTCTTTAAATGTTCAGGAGGCGATTCCTAGCGCTTCAACTCCCGAATTGTGCGGGTTGGACCATCGATTCAATTCTTCTTTTTGCTTTAAAAATAAATATAAAAAATCATACTAAAGTACTATAATGATGTGGACATACCATTGTTGATTATTATCTTTATTGTTTGTCAACTTTATTGTTTGTCAATCCTTATTAATATATACTAGAAAGAAGAAAAAACTAAAGTTTATAAAAAATGATAAATTAATAATAAAGATAATTAACCAAAAAAGGGAAAAAATGGACTTGAACCTTAACAGTTCGCAGTTCCACAAGCCGATTTCTGCCAACAGTTACACAGATTCGTCATAATGTTTTTGAAACCTTAACGATTCGCATTTTAGACCGGTTCGAAAAGTTTTGCAGACAGTTCTAGTTCCGAAACAGTTTTTTGACAGTTCGGGATCAATTCGGTTCCGAGTGAACCGCCCTGTGGCCATCAAACACTATAGACAACAAATATATAAAATTTTTGATATGAAAAAATTTAAAATTACTAAATTATCTTATATATAGGTCAAGTTAAGGCAAATTCATACAATATTTTCTTTTCGAAAATGATTAATTAGTAAGAAAATGACCTACTAATAAATTTAATTACCGATATAAGTCAACATCAACCAATAAAAAAATATTTTCTTATAGGCATTTTGAATTTGTTTTTTTTTTTTATTTTTAGTAAATTGTAAATATGGTTATAAGATACTATATCATACACCTATTAGCAGCATCAAAAGATGATTTTGGGAGTGATTCGTTAGCAACAAATGTTGGCTCCTCAAAGCGTGAAGGATCACCCCAATAAAGTCGTACGACTAGACTATAAAAAGTTGATTGCTCATCAATATTCATTAAGTCGAAATCTGATAGAGATCACAACTAGACTGCTAGTAGGGGTGTTTAATGGGTCGGACTCCATTTTCGGCCCGGTCCTTACAAAAACTTTCTAAAAATGGGCCGGATAAGGGCTCAAATGGGGTCCGACCCATTAAACACCCCCTACTAGCAGCCTAGTTGTGAGCTCTATCAGATTTCGACTTAATGAATATTGATGAGCAATCAACTTTTTATAGAATCTAGTCGTACAACTTTATTGGGGTGATCCTTCACGCTTTGAGGAGCCAACATTTGTTGCTAACGAAAACGGGCTCTACTATAATTAAAGTTAAGCGGGCTATAAAAGAGCTCAATAAGGGTTGGAAATGGGCCTTTATAAATAACATAATTAATGTATAATTTAAATATTATAAATGACAATGCCAATGGAGATTATTAATATTTTTTCAATTTAATTATTGTAAATGATAAATTTAATTGTTATAAAATTGATAAATAGAGATTAAAATAATTTTAAGTAATAAAAATAGGTCGGGTTGGGCCAGATCGGGCTTTCAAAGCCCGGCCCATTGAAACCCCATATCATGTTTAAAGGGCTCTTATCCAATTCAGCCCATATTTACTTAAGCTCGACCTAGATCTTATCTGGCCCATTAAACATTCCTAGCTGGCTACACATAAAATAGGATTTAGTAGGAGGGATTCTCTTGGAAAGAATGGTAAGAACTTTACCATCTTAGTGTTGGATTGATCTCATTGTAACAAAAATAACTACAGGAAATTAATGATATCTTGCTTAATTGTTTGTGTGAATTTTATAGTCTAAGAATGTATTGTTCTTCTTAACCTTGATTTTCCAATTTTCTAAATCATAGAGAACTTTGCTATGAATGTTCACTTTAATTTATAGAAGAATAATATTAGGTTTATTTTGGTTTGAAATGGCTCGGAGTTTGCATTCATGGGAAAGTGCAAGACATAATCAACTATGTCTCCAAAAGAGTTTGATGAGTTGGACCTTTAAGCAAATACATTTAATACAATTGAGTCTTTCTAATATAGTGGTTAGAGAGGTGACAAAGAAGAAAATGATGGTAGGGCTAAGGTTAAACTTGAGTTTCTTTGCATGTTGAAATTGGTTAAGCCGTTTGTTATTAAAGAGCAAGCTTCATGATATTTGCCTTAAAGAAAGTAATTTTTTTAAATGAAAACTTGATGAATGTGATTCGATCACAATGAACATACAAAATATATTGATGTAAAACATATTGACTGATAAAACGTTTAGCGAGCGAGACTATTTTGTATTGGGAAATAAAAAGTTACTATTGATCAAGTTAATAGTGATTTGTTGCTAATGAAGTTGATTGATAAACAATTGACTAGATATGATGATTCACCTTTTTCTTTTACTTAGTGGTATAATGATAGAAATGATTAAAATAAACTCAAAACTTCAAAGTCTAGGTTAAAGTCTAGACATAAGAATATCATGCGTTATACTCATCTTAGGAAGAATTGTCCGGAGAAGGGAAAGAAGAAAGGAAAAGGAGTTATGTAGTACTTCTTCTTCTCATGTTCACTCAGCGGCCGTGGTTAATAGTGATGATGATGATGATTCTCAAATACTTTTTTGCATCTTTGTCAGATGTAAGAACCAACTATCAACAGATTGTTGCTTAGGGATGTTCTTACCATATCTCATCCAATAGACATTGGTTTCAAACATATGAAAGTGATCAAGGTGGAATTTTGCTCATTTTGGACGCTTGGAATAATAATGGCTGTACTTTTACTTTTTAAATGAGCGAACTTAGACTTGTTTTTAGTGCCCAATAATCAGATGAAGGGCAAGAATATTTGGTTACTTTATAAGCTCAATTGTTCTACTATTTAGGGTTTTGTATTTAGTGTTAGTTTTGTATCTATTGAATATTATGAACATTGTGTGTTTAGAGAACAAAAGAGGGTTAGCTTCTAGGTGGTTGTGTATGAAACAAAATAAAGTGGTGCAGAGGATGAATAAGATCATGGTCGGTTCTTAGGGCAACCGGGACCGCCCAGTGCCCTCAGAAATAAGTGGCCTCAAATATTATATGGTGCTATTCATGTCCAGTTCTGAGCAACACTTTTTAACTGATTTGTTTGTATATTTTTTCTATATTTATCTTTATAATAAGTGGCCTCAAAAATTTATCTTTATAATATAATAAAGGATCGCATTTTAAAAGTCATCGCAAAAATAAAAAGCGCCTCCAAAATCTTTACTTTACCCCTGAATAAGATTTTACTTGACAAGGCTTGATGTTTATTTTTTTCCATGCAAAGATGAGTATGAGATTTTGGACCTAAGCGGTCCAATAGGGGCTTACTTGGCGAATAGATCACCTTACGTTGCTCCTGAGTTTAAGGAGTGGAGGATATGTGGTCGAGTTCAACCCACATGAAACAATAGCATATAAAATGAGGAAACCAAATGTTGGGGTTCAACGAAATCGCATCATATAATCCCCCACTAAATGTTGCGGTTCTCATGGAAACACAACACATAGTCTATTCCTTGCTCCGATTTTAAATCGGAGAAAAATATACATAATATATGATGTTATTTTAAGTGGTTGGGGTCAAAATCACAACATAAAGGGCCAAAAAAAACACGCAACATATAAGATTTTTTCTACTAATGTGTGTAAGATAATGATACTAAAATAAAGAATTACATGGTGAGAAGGGGCATGGGTGTAACAACCTAACTTACCGATTGACTAAATAAGGCAGGTCATCACGGGGTTTTACTTACCCAAGGACTCAAATCTCACATCATAACTCGAGAAAAGAGTCACAAGGTCCAATATATAACTGTAACAAATAATCTAAAGTTCAAACATCTAAATCAAAGTCCAAAATAATCATACAAGTCACTATAAAAGTTCAAGTAGTCAACATAACCAAATCTACTACACACTTACTAAAAACCCAATACAAACACTATAAATTCTCACGTATTCAAATCAATATCTTCCACGTATACTCTAATCACCTCCATTATCCAATCGTTCCCGATTGGTATCGATTTGTAAACAATATAAAAGATGAAAACAATGTGGAGTCAGATGAAACCGAATGAGCACAAACAATCCAAAACAAAACAATCATGAAATTAAAATAAATGATTGAAAAGTAACATCAGTTCCTAGATCTTTATGCGCAGTAGGAGTATAGTTGAGAAGAACATCCATAGCTCTGTGGCTATGTCACTCTCGGATGAGGCTAGTTAATATTTGAATGACAATTCGCCTCAAAATAGGGAGTAAGGAACATTTTCCCTCTATTCCGCCAATGACCAACTCGTGAATCTGATCCATTATCCACATCAATATCAGCATAATCATTCATTACAAATTTGTCTCAAAAATATTAAATTCACAACTTTAAGAAAACAATTTTCAAAACTGTAGTATGGCCAGGCCTTTTAAGGGACTGCTACTACTCACCAAACCCGACGCTTCCAATAGTCAAGACCGGTTCATTGTAATCATTTAGAAGAATTCCTCGATGAAGTCATCGCATGAAACATAACCGTAGACATAACATCACTAATGTGCGTTTAATCCTACAATACTAAGATACGACTTATTACATTCTCCTCCTATGACTATACAGTAAACCAAGATCATTTTCTAGTATTTCTAATCATTAAGGAATTTTGCACTTCTAACTTAAACACCGTATGTCATCAAAATTATTATAATTGCGATCAAACCATGTTTAGCCACTAAATGTGCATTTGATCCTACACCGCAGTTCTGTGTATGTTCCCAATTAAACACAAATGTGTGCATTCAAATTCATAATCAAGAATCCTCAAAAAGAATCTAATGGTCATACTAAGAATATGAAACTTTCTCATCAATACGACAACAAATGTTCTACTCCACAAGTCAATAATTTCCAAGAGAATTTCTTAATTCATTCAATACTTCCATCAATATTAAGTTATTCTCAACAAACCATAATCTAAAACTCTCCTAAATTAATACTATCAACACAAGGTACACATCTTCAATAAATTTGCAAGTATCCAGCTAATCTTGACCCAATAATACTTGATATTTATTTTCAATCTCAACTTCTAACTTATTAATTTCTCAAATGTTACGATGGGAGGCTAAAAGATTTAGCTTGCCTCTACACCTACAATATACAACAATAACGAATATATATAGGCAAAGTTAGGGCATAAGCAAAATTACACATATACCACGATAGAATACATAAAAGATGTTGTTGCTTTTCCTGCTCGTTCGCTCTCTTCTTGTGCTCATTCGAGCAGTATCACTTGGTAAACAACGATTTGTTATTTTCTTACTACAACGTGTCTCATGATACCCCTTTGTTCCCAAAGCATATTCCAAGCAAATACGTACCATTTTCAAGTCTTGGATTGTCCATTTACCAATCAAAACAAACTGCACCTTTTGTACAAAGTTGTTTCACCAACCTTTGAAGGGGCGAGATTTTTCTACACTACCATATCATGTAATATCATGACCAAAAGTAACAAACCTTAAGTCACACTCTTCAAATACAATCCGCAGAGCCAATGGCTAAATAATAACAAATCTGAGCCAGTGTAAATTGATTTCATTTTCATTCCATATGAAGAACATGTCTGTTAGTGAATTTGTAAAACTCTTTGCAATAATGTTAACTTTCAACATATAATCAAACATGTTTTGTCTTGTAATTTAGAGAAGGACGATAGAGATGTGTCGAGTTGCGATGCTTTAAGGTTTAAAACGATTCTTGAGGTGATTACCAAGGGGCAAATAAGGCTTCATTATGGGGTGGAACTATGCCTTGAATAAGGCAAGGCATAAAAAGGTGGTTGCTCGAACAAGGCAACTCTAAAACACAGTTAGAAGAGTGCAGCAGATGTTGCTTGTTCAAGCACCAAATAGGCTTGTTTGAGTTGCCAAGTCAGCAGCAGCTGCTGTTCGAATGAGCATGTCATAAGCTTGAACGAGCAACAGTTCTAAAGAGTCCAAATGGCTATGTGTTGGTGTGTTTGGGGCATTGAAAGGGTGCATTACTTTCTTTTGTGTTAGTGTAGAAAGGGTTAATACACAAGTGAGGGCTAGGGTGTTGACCAAAACAGCTTTCTTTCTTTTGTGTTAGTATAAAAGTCATATTCCCTAAAGTTAATAAGTATGATTTTAGTCTATTATGAGTAGATATAAGTATAAAAAGTCATATTCCCTAAGGTTAATGTGGCAGGAATAAGGTTTTGTTTGTTACATACCCACTTGTCCAACACTCTATCCATCCACCTCGCTCCATATCCACCCTCCCCACCCTATATCCACAAATCTCATCTCATATTCTTCCGTGTAATATCTACAATGTACAACTTTATATTATATTTGTATATTTTTATTAAAAACTATTGAAAAAATATATATGGATAATAACTTTGTTTTATTACATTATACCATTTAAATAAAATTAGATGTACAAATAAATTTTTAAGGATTTAAGGAGAGGCGTATATTTATGATGGGTATAGCCGTAGTGAGTGGTAATCAGATTAAATACATATCCAGGTGGACAGGTGTGAATATGAAAATTTTATATTATATGAATGATGAGTATGTGGTGGATATAAGTATGGGGAAGGGTATACCCTACCCACCCGTCCATTTTATAATCTCTATGCACAATATATAATTAAAAGTGAATAATTAACGAATAATATGAGCAATAATGATAATATTATGAAAATAATATTAATAATAATGAGAATAGATAAACATACAAATAAAATATTGTTCCTCAATTCAGAGCAATGGTCTCATTTGGTTTTTCAACACTATTCATCAATCACTCTTAATTTGTATTTTATTCTTAATTTATATGTAAAAAAGTCAAATGAAATCTTATTTGATTTCTTTTAGTGTAAATACGTTAATATCAATTTTTAAAATTTTTAAATATGGATAATTAAATATTTTTAGAATTGAATTAGTACAGAGAGAAAATCCAAATGCGACAATTAGTATGAATTTGAAGGAGTATTACTATTAATGTTTCCTTTTAAACTAGCCGCAAAGCTATGCATTTAATTACTTTCTCGGGTTTGGATAAGTTGCAATTCAGTAGGTGAAGCTAAAACCCATTTTTTAAAAAATTGTTACATTTGATTATCTCAATTTTTCAATGTTAAATTCAGCTTGCATATTGTTTTAATGTTAAAATTCAGTTAATAGCATTTATTTTGGACAGAATTTGGAGAGAATGCAAAGTAAAATGAGTTAGAGATAATTTTTAAAATTCAATATAAAAGATGTCGATAAAATAAAAAGAAGGTGATGAATAGTAATGTCATTATTTAATTAGAATTATGTTAGATAAGAATAAATTATGATGTAGGAAGAGAATCATAGAGGATGCTTAGCAAGAAAAAAGGCAAATAATCAAAGTATTAGCAAGTACTAGAATACAAAATCAAACAAGGCAACAAAAATAAAGGAATTAGAAGGGGAATCACATAGGATGATCCTAGAAAAAGGCAAGCAATCAATTGTCGGTCACAACGAGGAAATAAATCAAGTCAGGCAATAAAAATACTTAATCCTTAAATATCGCCACCCTTTTTATTTTATCGCCACCCTCCCTCCAAATAAAATTACAAATTTACCCCTAATTTTTAAAAAATTACAATTTTACCACTCTCTACAAATATCTTATTTATAATAATAATAATAATAATAATAATAATAATAATTAACTTTTTTATATTCTTCAAAAAGAATATAAATAAAATTAATAATAATAATAATAATAATAATAATAATAAAATTAAAATTAATAATTATTATTCAAAAAGAAAAAAAAATGAATCGCCCAGAACCGGGCGATTGGACCCCGGTTCAATCGCCAAAAAAGTGGCGATTGAACCGGGGTCCAATCGCCCGGTTCTGGGCGATTCATTTTTTTTTTCTTTTTGAATAATAATTATTAATTTTAATTTTATTATTATTATTATTATTACTGTTATTATTATTAATTTTATTTATATTCTTTTTGAAGAATATAAAAAAGTTAATTATTATTATTATTGTTGTTGTTATTATTATTATTATTATTATTATTATTATTATTATTATAAATAAGAAATTTGTAGGGAGTGGCAATTTTGTAATTTTTTAAAAATTAGGGGCAAATTCGTAATTTCATTTGGAGGGGGTGGCGATAAAATGAAAAGGTTGGCGATATTTAATAACTCTCTAAAAATAAATGTTTTTCAGACGTAATCATACAGGATATTGAGTGAAGAGGTACGAGGTAAGACTTCTACTTTATTTTGTTCTATTATATTTCTTACTGATAGTTATATTTTCTCATATAAAATGTCAAAATCAAATATTTATATTTCAAAATGAAGAAAGTATGACTTAACAAATACTTCTACTATCACTCTCATTTTACTTAAGTTGTAAGATAGTTGAATTGAATTGGAAAATAAAATAAAAATAAGTTGATCATAAATTGAGTGGTTAATACAAACAAAGAGTATATATATTTAGGGATATACCAATTCTTAAATAAGACAGTCTCATGAATAAGAATTACATCAATAGAGTGAATCTATTGAAAAAAAGATGCAAAATCAATAAAACAAATTAAAATATGATTTTCAATTGTTGCTACAGTTACTTTAGTAACTACTATTAGTTAAATGATCTTATCTAATATATACTTTTATATATAAAATGTAAAACATAACAAGTGCAATCATGTTAGATTCATTTTAATGTTTATTTTCATAATATGTTTTTAGAATTTTTATCATAGAAAATTAAAAAAATTAACAATTAAAATTATATATTGTACGTGAATAATAAAATTATAATCATCAACTATAAAAACAACGTACAAATTGCCATTCATATGATCATATCTGTCAAATTGCCGTTCATAAATCATATCGCTAATATAAGCACAATTCTCTCCTAATGCTAAACTGCTAATCTTTTATAAAATGGAAGTTGTACGAATACCATTTATATTTAATTCCATAATCCAAATTAATTCGTTGAATAAGGATCGTCAGATTGAAGAAAAACCCGAATGTAATCCATCAATGATGATCCAACATCTCGATCCTTAACCCTAACATACTTTTCCCCTTCCTTATCCATGTACTCCCCCATCCCAATCTCCCCAATTTTCTTCCACATTTCCTCCCCAAAACTCCGGTGCCCAAAATAGGCCTCTACTTGTATCAGCCGCGGGTTACCTTCCTCCTCCGTCACCACCTTCAATGGTAGCCTTTCGTAGTGTCCACGACTTATTCCTTCCAACTCATCCAGTTTTTCCAAAGCATGACCCGAAACAGAGTACAATTCTCCCTTGACCCGGTGACCCGACCCGGGGATGTTGATCAAGAAAGGGATTCCTAAAGGACCAAGCACAAGCGGGTAGGAGTTGACGGTCTTGTAGCAGCCTTGGAAAACGGCGTCGTTTGAGGTGGATAGGCCTTTTAAAAGGTAGTGGTTTGGGAAACCTTGTTTGAGGGTTCCATAAACGAAGATTTGAGTTGTTTTGTGGTTGTTATTATCGGAAGTGGTGGACATTGTTTATTTGTTGTGGGTTTTTGTGGTGTAAAATATGAATATGAAATTTGGTGATGAAAATAAGGATGGGATTTGTTTATTTATAGGAAAATATAATTTTTAAAATAAGGATGCTAGTCTAATAGAGTAATAGGGGTGGAGGGAGGGGGGCTGGTTAGGGTTGCAGAATAGGGCATATATAGAGTGGTGGTGGTGAAAGAGGGTAGGTAGTAAGGAGAGGGAAAGTTGGGCATGATAATGGTCGAGGTTGGAGAGGTTGAAAGGGATGGTGGAAGGTAGTGAGATGGGATGGAATTGTTTCCTTCTTTTTTAGTTTTAAAAATTAGAAAATGAAAGAAAATTAAAAAACTTACTTGTTTAAACGGTTATAGGTAATTTAGACTTTTAAGAAAAAATGCAGTGTAAAGATTGAATTTTTCAAAAATAATCAAAAGATGAGACTTTAAAAAGAGAACCACCCAAAGGTGGGATTTTTAAAATTAAATTTTTCATATTTATATACTAATACTTGGTATATTTTTTTTTTATCTATTTTATGATATTTATTATATTTTTATTTACACCTACTTTAATTCTACTCTATGAAGTATTTCATTTACTTATATATTTTTTTTTATTATTTAGATATAATAACGATATTTTGATACCACTCATTCATTGTCTTAATACTTGTGTCAAATTGAAATGGTGTTAAGCCTTCAAAATAAAAAGAATATGTGTATTGAGATATGAGTGTCATGTACTTTTTAATTTATGTAGATTGCTAAGAGATCCTTTGTATATTAGTGCTTTTTATATAGTAAACTTAATAAATAGAAGATTAAGTGGATTATGACTTTATTATTATTTATTACTCTCATATTTAAGTTATAAGTCTCATTTGACTTTTGATATGTTAATCAATTATTTTTAACTTATATTTTATTCTTAAGGAAAATTATCATAACTAATATAAACTTTTATTGATTTTTCCATATTAATGTTAACTTTTAATTAACCATGAATAATAAGAGTATCAATTTAGGGGATGTTTGCCTAGAAAAATATCAACTTTTAATTATAGTAGGTTATTTGACAAAAAATAACAAAGGTAAACTAACAGTTAAACAAAAGTTTGTATTATTCTCAAAAAACACACCCTTAAGTTGCTATTATTAATGATTAATCAAAAGTTGGTATTATTGTAGAGAAATTAAGCGAACGTTTGTATTTTTCACGTTAATTTTTCATACTTTTAATCTATAAGTTATAACATAGTACGTCAAGTGAGATCTTGTTTGATTCGTTTCAATGTAAAGATCATTAATATCAACATTTTACATTTTTAATTATGTATAATTAGAGATATTAGTGATAGAATTATTTTATTGACAAATATGCCTGGTCAAATGGAGTATAAGAGTAAAAAGGAGGGAGTATGATGTTGGTTGTGGTAAATGTAAATTTAAATTTAGTTGTTGAAAAATTAAGAAAACACATGAATGATATTAAAAGACTAAATAAATATTTGACTTGACTAAGAATTAACAGATGTATGTAGTGATAGAATTTTCATATATAAAAATATATCAAAATTAATGAAATGGACTAAATTATAAAATTATAACAAATTTAGGGTAATAATGAATATTTTTATTCTTCCCTCAAAATGAAATTACTTTATTGTCATTATTACATTTGTAGGATAACAATTCAAATGAGACCGGAAAATAAAAACTTTTTATACGTAGGAATAAATAAGCTTTGTCACATTTGAGGAAATATTTCAGGGAGTTATTAAACTTCGCTACCTTTTTTTATTTTATAGCCACCCCCTCTCCCTATGAAATTACGAATTTGACTCTGATTTTTAAAAAATTACAACTTTGCCACTTCCTATAAATTTCTTATTTATAATAATAATAATAATAATAATAATAATAATAATAATAATATCAATAACTACAATAATAATAATAATTATTAAATTTTTTATATTCTTCAAAAAGAATAAAATAAAATTAATAATAATAACAATAATAATAATAATAATAACAACAATAATAAAATTAAAAATAATAGTAATAATTATTCAAAAAGAAACGAAAAAAATAAAAAATAAAAATGAATTGCCTAGATCTTGGGCGATTCATTAAATTAATTTTTTTTTGGAAAATTTATATTAATTTGATTTATATTATTATTATTATTATTATTATTATTATTATTATTATTGTTGTTGTTGTTGTTATTATTATTATTATTATTATTATTATTATTAAATTTTTATATTTAATTTTTTTTAAATATTATTATTACTATTATTATTATTATTATTATTATTATTATTATTATTATTATTATTATTAACTTTTTTATATTCTTTTTTAAATTTAATGTTTTTAAAATGGTAATTTTGTTATCAAGTGCGATTGGCTCGCGGTTTTTCTGCGACTGTCTTTTTTTTTTATTTGAATTTCGAATTATAAATAATATATTATTATATTATTATATTATTAATAATATAATAATTAGTTTAATTTTATATTATTATATTATTATATTATGATAATGCTATTATAATAATTAAATTTGAATTTAAATAATTTATTTGAATGTTTGATTAATTTTTTAATATAATAATAATATATTAATTGAAATTTAGTTGTTAATTAATAATTTAAATAAAAATAATAATAATAACAATCACAATAATAATAATAATAATAATAACAACAACAACAACAACAACAATAATAATAATTATAATAATAATAACAACAATAATAATATAAATAAAATTAATAATATTTTAAAAAAAAATCCAATCGCAAGAAAAACCGCGAGCCAACCGGGGTTCAATTGCGGAAAAAACTACGACTGGACCATGGTTCAGTCGCACGAAATTGTGTGACTGAACCGTGGTCCAACCGCGATTTTTTTTGCGACTGAACCCCGGTTGGCTTGAGGTTTTTTGTGCGACTGGGTTTTTTTTTTAAATATTATTATTAATTTTATTTATATTATTATTGTTATTATTATTATTATTATTATTATTATTATTATTGTTGTTGTTGTTGTTGTTGTTGTTATTATTATTATTATTATTATTATTATTATTATTATTATTATTATTATTATTATTATTATTTTTTATTATTATTATAATAATAATAATAATAATAATAATAATAATTATTATTATTATTATTATTATTATTATTATTATTATTATTATTATTGTAATTGTTATTATTATTATTATTATTAAATTTTCATTTTTGTTTAAATTATTATATTTAATTTATTTTTTTAAATATTATTATTATTATTATTATTATTATAAATAAGAATTTTTAAGGGGATGGTAAAGTTGTAAATTTTTTAAATTTAGGAGCAAATTCGTAATTTCATTTAGAGGGGGTGGCGATAAAATAAAAAGGGTGGTGAAGTTTAAGGATTGGAATATTTTATTAGGAATTTGTTCCGTATTAAAGCTTTAGGAGCATCCTCCACTAAAACTCGAGAATTGTCATGAATGTTGAGTGACAACTCGTGATTGTCATGAATATTAAGTGAACTTTTAATGCGGGACTTCACTATTTTCCTTTCATGTCAAAACATAAGAGAATGTAAAATGATCAAGACTCAATTATATTTATAACCAATGTTGGACAATGACCCAAACCTACTATTTTGAACTCTGAAGTATGGTTATGAAAAATATCCCAAGTGTATATTTCTAATAGAATATAGTCTTTCCAATTCACACTTATTGTTCATTTAGTTTTTGCATTATATTCAATGTATTAATTTAATAAAATTATACATAACTAAAAATTATAAAAAATTGTACATAATTAAAATTTATAAAAATTATACATAATTAAAAGTTAGAAAAATTGGAATTAATAAAATTTACATCAAGACGAATCAAACAAAATTTTATTTAACCATAATTTGACTTTTAGATTAAGAATAAAACACAAATTAAAAGTGATCGATGAATGATAACAAAAAATTATATGGGACATTTACTTTGAATTGAAGGAAATATAAGATACTAATATAATTGTCCGCACAAATGAACGTCTATTTGTAAGTAAATATATATTTGTAAATGTGATTTGTCAATGATGCAAGAATATGACGTAATTGATACATGAATGTACAAATAATGAAAACCTCCGATTGTAATTAAATACTCCCTCTGATTCTTTTTAATTATCCTATTTTCTTATTTTGACAATTCACTTCAATTGTTTCATTTCTATTTTAGAATGTAATTCGTGAACCAAATTGTCCTTATACCATTTATGTAATTACCAAAACACCCTTATTTTTTTACTAAACTACACTATTTAACCCCCCAATACCCACTACATCACATGGGCATACTATTCAAGGTGGTCCCCTCCACTTTCTTAATATTCGTGTCCAACCCAAATGGGACAATTGAAAAGAATTGGAGGGAGTATTCATTTTCTTTTTCTGCATATTCACATTAAATATCTCATTTTCTTATTTGGTACCACTTTTGTCTTATATATATAATATATATGAAATGAAAGCTTTAACGAGGTTCAACAATGAAAAACAAGATGAAAATATTAGCAACGATGATTACAAGTGTTTATGAGGTATTTTGGATACCTCCCCTCAAATGTAATTTTATCATAAATGATTCAACAATACAATTATAATAAACCTCCATTATCTTGAGAACAATCTCTCTAGATGACAAATACTGGAGCAAAGTAAGAACACACTCACTCTTAATATGTGTGTTTGTGGTGAAGTGATGAATTCTATTTATAGACAAGGTATTCATCACTGTTAGAATTTCCTCATAAATCACCATAAACCACATGTAACACCCCAATTAACTATGATAATTAACATAGCTATTAAACATCACAATGAACAAGAAAATAATGCACCAATTCAATGGCATACACAATTAATTCTGACCAAAAACACAATCCAATGTAGTCTGCTCGACTATCGCTCGATCGAGCTACTACCTCGCTCGCTCGAGCGAGCCTCCAGTGAAGCTACTGACTTGTTCTGCACCATTTTCTCAACATACTCACACCCACTCGACCGGTCGAGCAGCCCACGTTTGGTCGAGCGACCATCAGACTTCCTCGTCACTTGTTGCCTCGATCACGCAACCCTCATCAATCGTTACAAACTTCAAACCTTTCACATAACACACATCTTTATCGACCCTCTCCAAAGTACAAGACAAAGCATGTTCGATTAAGTGTTCAAAGTTAACGTCGTTAAGATTATTGGCACTTGCTTTAACAATCTCCCCCTCAAATCCAATATTCTTATCATTCTTAAAAGTAACTCTCCTTGCCCAAACACAATATCATTCTCACTTTTGTGGCCTAGGCTACCACAATCAACTTGTAACTTATACAAGTTCTTCTTACTCCTAATTTCCTTCATAAGCACAAGGCTCCCTCTAATGACTTTCAAAACCCCTCCACTTGCTTTGAAAGTGCATTTTTTACTCTCACGTCTACCCAATGAAATAAGGTTCCTTTCAAACTTAGGTACATACCTTACATCACCAAGTCTTTTTTTAACACCTCCATGTGTCTCAATTTCAACCTCACCAATACCTTCTACTTTCACCTTTTCATCATTTGGTAAAGTAACAAGGCCATTATCACCATAACTAAGCTTAATAAATTTTTCCTTTTCACAACAAATGTGGAATGAGCAACCGAAGTCTATTACCCATCCCTTACTATGAACCACTCCCCCATCAACTAATAGAGCCCCATCACGGTCATCATCTCCAACAAAGCGTAGAACGGCACTCCCGTTATTCTCATCCTCATTTCTCCTACTCTCCCTTAAGTTTTTATTCTCTTAAGGTCTTCCTTAAACTCTTTGTACATCATTTGAATGTGCCCCTTTTTCTTACAATAGTAACACTCTTTGTCACTAAAGTCACCCTCTCCTTTGAGACTTTCCCCTTCCTTGATATTCCTTTTTCTTGGTTTTTCCCTTATTAGAACCCTTACTAAACAAGCCATCCCCAACACTCTTTTTTTCTTCCCTCCCTCTCTTCTCACCATGAACCTATTATTCTATCTCAACGCCGCCAATGCTTGATCAAGAGTGATAGAATCCCTACCTATGAGCAATGTTTTGACTATATTTCTATAATACTTGGGAAGCGAAGCCAAGAGTAGTAAAGCTTGCTCTTCATCGGTTAACTTTTCATTGGCATTTAACAATTGGCACACCAACTTATTGAATGTGTTAATGTGGTCTTGCATTGTTGTATCCTCATCCTTCATGAGTTGATACAACTCCCACCTCAAGCAAAGTATATTAGTTAAAGATTTGGAAGCATACACCGTTTATAATTTTTCCAACAACTCACTGGGATCGGTCTCTTTCAAGTAGTGATATTTGATTTCAGGTGCAATGGCAAGTCGGCAAGTCGGATTGTGCTTACCTCCTTCTTTTGCATTTGTATCCATTTTGCCTATTCTATATTATTTGACCTCGCCTTGTTGCACCAAATAATCCTCCACGAAGCTTTTCCATATAGCAAAGTTGATTTTCCCATCAAACAATTGAATACAGAATTTCCCCCTTCACTCATGATGTTTTTCTTGTTCTTTTCACCTCACTTTCTCACACCAAATAGACCAAAACGATCTCCCCGCTCTGATACCTATTGAAATGAAAGCTTTAACGAGGCTTAACAATGAAAAACAAGATGAAAATATAAGTAAAGATGAACACAAGTGTTTATGAGGCATCTTGGATACCTCCCCTGAAATGTAGTTTTATCATAAATGATTCAACAATACAATTATAATAAACCTCCCTTATCTTGAGAACAATCTCTCAATATCACAAATAGTAGAGCAAAGTAAGAATACTCTCAAGTTTCTTACAATGCACTAGACTACTCTTAATATGTGTGTTTGTGATGAATTTTCTATGAGTAACATCTATTATTATTATTCATGTTGTCTCCGTCTATCGCATTTTTCACCATCTATAAAAATAATTCCCAACAACTAAATTTGTATGATTGAAAATTAATAAATCACGGATGTAGACACATACAATTGAAGAAATAAATCACCAATGCAAAGACTTTGAAATCTGGATATTGAAGAATATGGGCCAAGAATATTGGTGCAATTTGCTTCCTCTTTGGGTGAACAAATGATGGTATAAGACTATAAGAGCAATGGGAATGCACTGGCTTTTCTCTTGGCTTAATGAACTTCACAACATGTTTAATTCTTATGCACCAAACTCAAACTGTGTTGCAAATAGATCGCTCCAACTTGATAAGTTTCAAGAAAGCTCACCTTGTAACCTATTAAACAAAAGACGGAAGCTCAGCAGTTGTTGTCGCTAGATGAAGTGCTTCCGACGCTGTTAGAGTACTGGTCCATGTTGGGCGATGCTCGATTAGTATTGCTGGTTCGAGTTGTTGTGACGGGATACTTCTGCTTGCAATGGCTTCTATCGAGGTGAGCTACTACTTTTACGAGGATAATGTCATTGTACGTTGTTAGTCAACAATGCTACCATGTTTCTTGACGCTAACAATTTCAACTCGGCATTTACAATGACTTAATACTTGATTAATTTACAGTATTTATAATAAAAACCTAAATTAAACAAAATAATAATTTTACCTTATATAGTAATAATAAAATTAAAACATAAAATTTAAAATAACCTATAAAAATATGAGAATCACGGCACTATCACATTTATAAACATAAAAGCATGATTGTTAATACCTACTCTAGTATATAGCTGAAAATCAATCAAGGATTCGTCTATACCAACACAGAGCGGAATCTTTTTCTTCCACATTTTCATAGCCACTAATGGGTAGAATTGGTAAAAACAATAATGTATATAATCTTATACGATAGTCACATATATTAAAAAAAAAATCCCGCTTTCAAAGAATTACTTTGATAACAAGTATATTATACAATAATTATTCTATAAATAAAAGTACCAAAAAGGTGAATGCTTATACATTTTTAAAACTTTAGAACTTGACTAATTAAAATTTCCATATATTTTCACATTTACGTAATTCCATAACAATATCAATCATTACTCATTAGGGTCGTTCACATTCTAGCTCGAAAATTTAAATAAATTTTTTTATTATTAATATTGAATTGGGTGACATATGCATAATAGAATAATAGCCCATTTGTTATGGTGAGTGTTCGATCTATTGTATGCATTATATTAAGCAAGATCAAGTAAAATGATACATTAAATGTTACTTTATTTATTGTATAGTTTAATTAAATTATGAACAAGCTTATTCATGGCTGCCTTTTTTCAAGTAATAGCAATTTTCATGTATATTTTTAGCATATCTTTTGTGCTATTACTTGAATTATACAATTATAGAATTAGTGAGAAATTTAAGATTTAAAAAAAAAAAATCAAAGCGATAACTACCTCATACTCTCAAGACAAACCTTTGGGATTCTGAACACGCTTAATATATATTCCGATTGTTGTTTCAAAGCCAAGTGCTCCTTAGATTGACATGCTTGAAATTCTAACTTACATTCAAATTGCAAATTCTTCTTTTAAATGTAAGCAGCATAACTTTCTTCATATTCTCTTTATGTTCATATTTGTGTCTCTAAATCTATGCAAATTAAAGAAGTTTAAAATTTAGGTTGGTGCCAATAATCGAACAAAAGTTTAAAATTTGATTTCAATATCAGTACCAAGCTCAAGAAGGAGGGAGGAAAGACAAAGTGTGGGAGAAAAATGGAACACAAACAGATCCAACAAGCTGAAATTTATCATTGAATGTTAATTAAATCAAGTCAAAGAACATATATCGTTAAACCTATTTCATTGTTCAAAAATTAATGAAATTCCAAAAAAAAAAATGATTTTTCATTATAAAAATGAATGAAAACCCTAAATTTTCATCAAATAAAACATAAACCATAATTTTCATCCGAATTAATGTAAATCCCTAAAATTGAGGGAAGAGAGGAGATAATCGATAAATGTATACCAAAAGAAAAATCAACCCGAGAGAATCAAAACAAAATTAACAATTATAGAGAAAAAAAATACCAATTTCTATCAATTTAAGTTGTGTAGCTCTTTATTCCTTTTCGCTATTGAGAAGCCCTAAATTTGAAGAAGGATCGAGAGAAGAGGACAAATCGAAGAACACAACCAGAAAAGGAGGAAGATGAAAAATTAAGAGAAGAATTAATGTTGCATTTAATGGGTATACTTGCGTTTCGGCCTTTTAGACTCGGACGATTTTGGTTTATACACATGATTTCTTGCTTTTCTTGCTCTTGTTTTTCTTTCTTTTCGATACAAAGAATTTTTTCACTTTCTAAGTTTTGCTATTTGATGAACCTGTAAAATGTTTCTTGTTATTCAATGAACCTGTAAAATATTTTTTGATGTAGACAATTTTTTCAGTTTCTAATTCTTGCTATTTAATGAACCTGTAAAATGTTGTTTTTCTTTTGGTTTCTTTTAATTAAAAGATTGGTGGATTTTACCATGGGTCATTCATTTATAGGAGGGAGTATTTAAAATAAATAATTAAGATATTCAGAACAACCGTGCTCAAGCAAATGGGACATCTAAATTGATTCGGAGGGAATATTTGTTCATTAAATAGAAGAACTATATTTCTTTGGAGGGAGTATATAATTAGAAAGACCTTGTTATAGGTTTTGAAAAGCACTTTGTAAACAAAATTCTCAGTGCAATTGTTGTAAATTTTATATAGAAGATATTAAATTATTCATCATTGTCGAGAAGAGGAAAAATGAGAAAAAGAAAGGGTAAATCAAAATGGTTTTTATGGGAAAATAATTGATATTTAGTTAGATTTACATGACTAAACATACTCCTACTATCAAATAAATGAAGTTTTAAATTAAGGTTAATGCTTTATCATGAAACTAATTATTAAAAAATTCTTTTAAAAAACTTTAAAATTTAGTAGTGTTAGGAGAAATTTGGTCAATGAAAATTTTTTACTACACATGAAAAAATCGAAAAAATTTAATTTAGTTGGAGCAAGTACTCCAAGTATTGTTTTTCTTATGTAAGAATTAATTTCGATTCTTGCATAATCCTACCACTCCCTCAACCTATTTCATTAAAAATAAAATTTATATATACAACCTTCAAAGGAAAAAAGAATTTATAACTAATGAAAACTAGATTATTAAAACAGTCAGAAAATGAAAAATTTTACCATGTTCTAATAACTAGATAAGATATCAATTTTGAAAGATTGGGATGCTATTTAACAAAGACAATTTTAAATTAAGCGTGCAAGCGAAGCTTTTGAAGAGATAAAGTCACTCTATAATCGTTATATGAGTTGGCACTCATTAAAGCAACTTAATACTCCCTCCTATTCATCTTAAGTGTCTCATTTACTTTATACACTCTATTCAATGCACTTATTCAATCCTTAATATATCGAGTTATGTACAATTAAAAAATTATAAAAAGTTGATATTAATAATCTTTACATCAAAACGAATCAAATAAAATCCCACATGATTATGTTTTAACTTATAGATTAATAATAAAATGCAATTTAAAATTGATAGATGAATAGTGTCTCAAAAGTAAATGGGACACCTAAGGTGAATAGGAGGGAGTATTAGGTACTAAGTAGTCAATAGAATTTCGTCAAATTTTCATGCATTGTCAAGCTGCCATTTAAAAATTTTCAACTCATTTATTATTCTCTCCAAATTTTTTTTGTTTGTTCATTTTACTTTTTGTAAGCATTTTAAATCAAATTTTGAGCCTCAATATCTATTAGTATGCATTATAAAAAATTGTAAAAATTACATATTAAAATTCTTTGCATCAATACGAATCTAACAAGATCCACATAAATAAATTTTATCTTCAATATATACTTCAAAAATCAAATTTAAATTTCTCTCTTCTATAGTGGAAAAACTTAAAGTGGACAAATAAAAAAAAAATAGAAAAAGTATATTATATGACGATAGGGTTTCAACCATTAGTTTATTTTCCTTTTAAAAATTAAGCCTCATATATATTATATATTATATAAATTCCAACACTAGTGATTAGCTTTAGTGACAACCAAAAAATTGAGAATTATTATTTTGTTTTAGAATTGCTTTACTACATATAGGCATGGCCACGGTCCGGGTTGGTCCGGTTCCGTTCCGGTTCCATCCGGTTCCGGTTCCACCCGGTTCCGGTTCCATTTGGAACCTGTCGCGAACGGTTCCGGTTCCGGTTCCGGTTCCGGGCGGTTCCAAACGGTTCCTTAGCGGTTCATGAGGCGGTTCCGGCGGTTCCAACTCACGGGACGGGCGGGTCGGACCATCGGTTCCATTTTAATTTTTTCTTTAAATTTTTGTATAATAAAAAAATACTATAATATCGCGGACGTACCTTTGATGATTACTTGATTATTAGCGAAATTCATTGCATGTCAAGTTGTCATCGTTATTGAAATATTTACTAAAATGAATGGAAAAAAATTAATTAATAAGAAACGAATCAATGATAATGTCGATAAAGATGATTAATAAAAAAAGAGGGAGAAAATGGACTTGAACCTAGTACCCAAATGAATACTAAGCTGCCTACGTATCCCGAAGGAATCAAAGCCCACGTAGTTCTTTGTCATACCTTTTATTTATAGTTGTTGAGTGTTGATTCATCGTTGTCGCTTGTCGGATTGATCCTATTCGTCTTCGTCATCATCATGTGGTTGATATTGATTAGATGCTTCCGCTGACTCTCCTCCTGACGATGATGAAGTTGTATCCATCATCATCCATGGATCATCATCGTCGTCTTGATCATCATCGTTCCTTAGTCCTTGTGTTCGTATCTCCGCTTGGTCCCAATCTTTCTTGCAAACACATATTTGAATACTATGTGGAGCAAGACGAGATCGCTTTTCGTCCAAAACTCTTCTACCTGCACTAAAAGCAGACTCCGACGCAATAGTTGACGCGGGAATTGCAAGGACATCCTTTGCAATTCTCGATAAAATGGGAAATTTAACAGATTTTTCTTTCCACCACTCCAAAATATTATAGACACTTGGGTCTATTTCAAAGTGGTGTTTTAGATAACTATCTAGTTCTAAAAATGTGGTCGAGGAAGAAGAAGATCCTACAAAACTATCATCTTGCGTCATTATGTTAGCAATTACTGAATTATAGAAAGAGGGACGAGCCGAAACGCTAGCACGCCTAGACATATCGCGTTTCGGGTTATATACACTAGCGTAAAATTCATACAGTTCAGCTAAATATTTTTTACATGTTCCGACATAGTAAGCTACATCGGAAGACGGGCGATCTAACGCTTGATAATAAAATCCTATTACTTTGGTTAGGACCTCGGTTTTAAAACGTGGGTCCAAAATGGTTGCGATTCCATAAATGTAAGGAAAATCGGTAAAATATGATTTCCATTTTTCCATCATTTCAGCAAGAATCGGCCTTAATTGTGGGTTAGTATCTTCTTGTGTATGTTTAAGCAGGTGATAAAAAATAGTAATACATTCACTTATTACTAAGTGAACGTTCGGTTCATAAACATAAGAAAAAATCTTAGTCGCGTGGTCATACGCTTCTAATATGTTATGTACACCTATTGCTAATTCCCAAGTTTCATCAGCTATGAAACTATCTGTACACTCACTATATAGTTGTGTTATTACTGGGCGATAAGCAATCGCCTTTCTTAATAAATCGTTCGTTGACCCCCAACGTGTAGGAGTATCTAATGACCAATACACTTTTTTAAGTTGGTATTGGTCACATAATTGTTTATATCTTCTTTTAATCTTTCCGATCCTAAGCCATTTTACTATATCCCTAATTGGTTCTAATAATTCACTTAATTGTTTTATACCTACTTGACAAGATAAGTTAACTATGTGCGCACAACAACGTATGTGTAATAAGCTACCCCCAAGGATTAAACTAAAGGCGGGTTCGTTAAATAAAAGTTCTATACATTTTATGTTTGCGGTTGCATTATCTGTTGAACAACAAAATATTTTATCTAATAAGTTCCATTCCCTACATATCTCTATTAATCTATATTTTATGTTTTCGCCGGTGTGTCTTTCTGGCATAGTCTCAAAAGCAATTATTCTTTTTTGAATAATCCAATTTCGATCTATCCAGTGTGCTGTTACACACATATAAGATTCTAAATGTGGGGGAGCAGACCATATGTCAGTTGTTATGCTAACCCTACCATTAAACGATTTAAACATTTCAACTAGGTCATAGCGCATTGATTCGTATAATTTAATTGTTCGTCTTTTAAGAGTGTTCCTAGGGATTGCTCTAAATTGTGGTTGCAATTGTTGTCTAGTGAGACGCTCATATGCCCTACTTTCACCGTGGTTAAAAGGCAATTCATCGCAAATTACATACCTAGAAAATTCATCAATCATGTCATTACGATTATATCTAAAAGGCATACCTGTGTTGGGAATGTCCCATTGTGTCTGTCGGCTTCCACTTGTGGTCCCGCTGCCGCTTGATGCATGAGTTTCTTTTGTGATTCCATGCTTCTTTGCCAAATGTTTGTTAAAAGATCCCGTTCCACCACCTAACACGTATTCACAAAACACAATAAATAAATGTTTATAAAATATGAATATATAATGTATGAATGTATTATGTATGTATAAAAAACTTAAAAAGTATTTACCTCTGGCGAAATTGTATGAAACTAAGGGCTTTACTCCTTGACTTTCACAAATTTGACAAGTGCATAGGAACATATCTGGATTCTCGGTTGGTTCTTTTGTGAAATACGACCACACATGTGAAACAGCTCTACCACTAGAAGGTGGCATTGCCGGAAAAGGTTGTCTTACTGGTTCATCTTCATCTAAATAAATAATTTAAAATTATAAAACTATAATTAAATAAATAAATAATTTAAAGTTTAATTAATTTGAAGAATAAAATTATAAAACTAACCGATAGTTTGGAAATTGACTCGTTTACCACGAGCTTGTCTTTGTTGTTGTTGTTCTCCTTGTTCTTCATCTGATCTTGTTGATGACTGTCGAGATATATGTACCCCAATTGGGGTCGTTGGTTCTTCTTCTTGTTCTTCTTCTTCTTCAATTTGTATATCTTTTTCCACTTCTTCTGCATATTGATGTAACTCCGGGTCGTACCCTTCCGGATAATTAGGTTCATAATTATAATTACTAATGGAGGGTGTTGTTGATACCGACGGAGTAGAAGTGGCCTTTCTTTTGGAGGAACTGGAACCTCCTAATGATTTTGCCACTTTAGTAACTTTTTTTGTGGCTTTTTTCAAAAATGAAGACATGATTGATAGTATAGAAGTAAAAATAGAAATATAGAATTAAGAAATAAATAAATGATTAATTATGTAACTAACTAAATTAAGAAATAATTAGAAGACTAATTATGTAATTAAGAGAATAATTGCGTAATTAAAGAATTAAGTAGAGAGAGTAAGTAGAGAGAGTAGGAGAAGAGATGAGTTGTGAATGAAAATGATTGAAAGTGATGAGTATTTATAGGATGGATTCCAACGGCTTTCTAACGGCTCTCTAACGGCTAGTTTGGCTCAACGGTTCCACGGAACCGGTGGGCCGGTTCAACCGGACCGGTTCCGGTTCCGGTTCCGGTTCCATGGAACCGTTGAGCCGGTTCAACCGGACCGGTCCCGGTTCCGGTTCCAGAACCGGTTCCATGGAACCGTTGGACCGGTTCTCCCGGACCGGTTCCGGTTCCAACCCGCGGGTTTTTTGGCCCGGTTCACGACGGTTTTTTCCGGCGGTTTCACGGTTCCGGCGACTTTTTTCCGGCGGTTTCACGGTTTCGCGGTTCGGGGCGGTTCGGAACCTGTCGCAAACGGTTCCGGTTCCGGTTCCGGTTCCAAGCGGTTCGGGACCGGTTCGGTTCCGGGTAACCCGCCCCGTGGCCATGCCTAACTACATATGGTGTTTTGTGTAGGTAGCTTTACTCTTGAGGCAATAATGTTGCTAGCTACATTTTATTCGTATTTTATCCCCATCATTTCGCTTTATTATATTGGGATTTTGCATAACTATGCTTGCTTTATTTGGGATTTTACGCTTGGTTGGGTATTTTGGTGTTTTTGTGCATTTCAGGTAATACTCACTTAACTCCGAAAGCTAAAGTAATCAAAGCCTTGATGACCCAAGTCAAGGAAACAAGGCCAAAAGGAGCCAAAGTAGACCATTCTAAGCCCACTCGGCCAAAAATGGATCGAGCCAAGCTTTCTCGAAAAAGGAGCAGGACCATCCTAAAGGCCGCTCGACCCGGTCGAGCGATGTTGGCTCGGGTCGAGCGAAAGTACTATTCACTTCTAGTAGCTTTAGAATGTTGACAGAAGCATTTTCGATGGGTCGAGCGTAAGTACTATTCATTTCCAGTACTATTCACATATATAGTGACTGCTCTATTTTTAAAGATCTTGACTTGTGTACCTGATGCTCGCTCGACCTAGTAGAGCGGATTAGCTCGGGTCGAGCGATTTATGCGGTCAGAAATAATTATGCTTATAAAAGCAACTTATTGGATGCCCTACCCATTTCTTCAGCCCCTCATACTCTATTGCTCCATCACCCCTATTTGCCACCCATCTATAGCATACCTATGTCACACATAGGGGTAGTGGAGAAATTATGAAGCCACCACCCACCACTTGTCCTCCCTTTTATAAATACAGAAGAAGAAGGCTCAAGCAAATCATCCATTTTCTTCTACAACTCATGTTCTGAATTTTAAGCTTTCATTAGTTAGTTTGAATCTTCCTTTATGTATTTTCCTTGATTCATTCTTGTACTCATAGCTGCAATTTCTATTCAAACACTCACTAGTGGAAAAAAACGTATCTGCTGCGTGTCATTTGCTGCGGTTTTCTTTAGACCCAGCATTAAATAGAAAAAAAAAAGCAAAGAAAAAAAATATAATACAAATGTTGCGGTTTACAAGATGCCCGCAGTATATAAGCCATTATATACTGCAGTTTTAATAAGCCCGAAGCATATAACCCCTTATATGCTGCGGTTTTTTCTAGCCCGCAACAAATAGTCAGTCTAAAAAATTCAAACCCGCGTTTCAATGTTCAATTGCTTAAAACCCTCATATAACAGTTGTATTCCTAAAACCCACGACGACGACTGTCTTCTTCTTCAAGCTCTTCAATTTCAGAAAATTTATTCAAAAATTTCTTCAAAAACTCACGAAAATCTCTTCAAGTTCTTCAAGTTTTTCAAAAACCCACGACTCTACTGTGTTCTTCTCTACATTTCGTTCATTATCTTCCAAACCCCACGACTCTACTGTTACTGTCTTCAATAACCACCCATTGCACGAATTCCCTTCTCCATCTTTGTTTAAGTTCTTCAACCCACCATTGTTGCTTTTCTTTCAAAAGCCACGAAATTAGGGCTAAGTCTTGTTCTTCTTCAAGGTACAAAATTTTCAATCTTTGTTTAAGTGCTTCAAGAATAGCTTCATTGTGTTTTAAGAATTTAGTCTTTTTTAATACTAATTTTGATTTTGTTATTCATTGTAGGTTACATAATCCTATTGTGGAAACAAAATTATCATATCTAATTGCAAAGGTTTGTATTTTATATTTGAATGTGAATAATTTACTTATGTATGTACTTGAATATTTGAATGTGAATAATTTTAATTAATTAGGATTTTTAGATTACATTGAATGTGAATAATTTACTTATATATATATATATATATATATATATATATATATATATATATATATATATATATATATATATATATATATATATATATATATATATATATATATATATATATATGTAGTTGTATATTTGAATGTGAATAATTTAATTATGTATGTAGTTGTATATTTTTGGCACTTTCGCGCATAAAGTAGCTCAAACTTGGTTTGTTTTGCATGAAACTTTGCACACAACACTATTTGGTATATATTATTGTGTTTAAGTGGTTAGAATTGAATTTACGTTCCTATGTTCTAATATATTTCTATTCATACTCTTTCAGGTACTCATATACAATGCATCTTTTCAGAGACGAAATTGCCCCCCAGAGTGAGACCTTGGATAATGAGCATCATAATTATGACACTGAAGAGGACCAAATTGTTAGATACAACCGTATTGCTGAAGACGCTCCACCACTTAACAATGATTATGACACTAAAGACGCCCCACCAACGGAAGCTCCCACTACCACTAAGAAAAGAAAAGGGCGAGGTCCTACGAAAAACCTCAAAGTCACAGAACCCATGCATTTAGAACACAATGCGTTGGGTTAACCCTGTGGAAAATGGCATAGGCAATATGGAAAACAAGTGGGCCTATGTATCCACAAGATTTCGATATTGTACGCATGGAACGAGGTTCCAGAGGGTTTGAAGAACTCTCTATAGGATGATACTGTGGTAAGCAATAACTTTACTATTTTTATTCATTTAGTTTCATTTTAAAATTAATTTAATTGAGACTAATAAATATAATTTTTCTTTTGTAGAATCTTTTTCACATCGAGAACGATGAGGAGAAGAAGAATGTATTTCTTTTAGTTGTTGCTGAAAGATTCAGAGATTTTAAATCCAAGCTAGTAACTGGCGGGATCACCAAGAAGCGTGCCTGTAAGACCAAAAAGGTCAAAATGAAAAACGAAGATGGAGAGCAATCACCTTCAAAGATGCCCTATGAAATATGGGGTCACATATCGAAGAATGAATGGGAGGCTTTTGTTGCCAAAAGAACAACTCCCGTTGAAGTTGAAAGTATTTTTTCGTGAGTTCAGTGCGGCTTACGAAGAGCTAAATTTTTGCGAACCTCCAATAAAAATTAGATGGTTTTGTCCTGAGTCGATTTCGGGTACTAAAAGCGTAGATGATCAGATGACGTCAAAGCATACATTGAGACTGCTTTTATTAATTCCCTTGCATCTAAACACGTTCATTCTGGCTCCATATGTGGAAGAGTAAGTTTTATTTTTGAAATTGAACTTATCTTTTGATTTTTAAGTTCACATAATCTCTAATTTTTTGATTTTAAATTTGATTTGTAGTTTGCATTAGATACTTTTAGTCATATGTCCTTTGACGAATACTGTGCACGTCTTCAACTCATTACAAAAAGCTCAAAGCCCGCCTCGCAACACAAACTTCAAAGCCTTGTTGAATGCGTACGTAATTTTATAAATTTTACCAATTTCATTTAATTATATATATATATATATATATATATATATATATATATATATATATATATATATATATATATATATATATATATATATATATATATATATATATATATATATATACATATATATATATATATATATATACATATATATATATATATATATACATATATATATATATACATATATATATATATATATATATATATATATATATATATATATATATATTTATATATATATAAATATATATATATATATATATATATATATATATATATATATATATATATATATATATATATATATATATATATATATATATATATATATATAGCATTGATATATAAATAGTTATCCTTTTCCCATGCGTTTCAGCACAATGAAGAAAGTGCGTGGAGAAATGGGATCTATATCCAGAGCCACATTTCTGAAATGAACAGCAGTAAAGGTACACAACACTATTCGATTTTAAGGGTTTTTAAGTGTTTTTGGCACTTTCGCGCATAAAGTAGCTCAAACTTGGTTTGTTTTGCACGAAACTTGGCACATAACACTATTTGGTATATATTATTGTGTTGAAGTGGTTAGAATTGAATGTCATAGTCATATGCTAAAAATTACATGTTAAGTTGCGATTTTATGGGTTTTAAAGCTTTTTTGGCACTTTCGCGCATGAAGTAGCTCACACTTGGTTTGTTTTGCACGAAACTTGGCACACAACACTATTTGGTATATATTATTGTGTTGAAGTGGTTAGAATTGAAAATCATATTCATATGCTAGAAATTATGTGCTAAGTTGCGATTATAATACATTTATTTTTAATTTTTTTGGCATTAACATCTATTTTTTCTTAGTGCTTTCGACAAGATTATAATACCCTTGATTGCGGCTACTACACTCTCAAATACATATACGATATCTTACATTCCGTGAAGGAGGTTGGAGTCGAAAACATTGATGTCGTAAGTATTTGTTACGTTCTTAAATTATAATATTATATATTTACTATTGGTAAAATCTAATGTTTATGTATCATTTAATTTTATATGATATTATAGGTTTTATACGACACTCCAAGGGAAATACGCCCTTTGAGAAATGGGGAAATGCGCGAATTGAAAGATAAGATTGCCGCGTATCTTGCTAATTTTTGTTCTTGGTAAATAATGCAATTAGTTTAGATTTAGGATTTTAATATGTATATGTACATATTATTATATATACGATCGAGAGTTTACAAAGAGATTATGGTGATTATTGGTGATAATTGGTGATTATCATTGGATTATTACATTGTACATTAATCATTGTTTGTTACATTGTACATTAATCATTGGATTATTTATTAGTATTAAACGAAAAAAGCAAAAAAAAAATATATATATATGTTATATGTTGCGGGCCACTTAAAACCGCAGCATATAGTCTGCATATAGTGTAAGACTATATGCTGCGGTTTTGGGGAGGCCCGCAGCAAATAGTGCACTTTTCTGCTGCGGTTGTAAAACGCAACATTTAAAGTAGGCCATCTGCTGCTATCACTAATGCTTGGGGCCAAAACCGCAGCATATTATGGCAAAAAAACCGCAGCAAATGAGGGTTTTTTCACTTGTGACTTATTAGAAGGTTCAAGCTTTTGATTAGTTCATTATTGAAGATCATTTGATATATTCATGTAATTGAGATTAAGTCAATCAATTGAAGAATTTCAACAAACATTTGGATTGCGGTTATGGAGTTTATCATTGGCATTCTTTAGTTCTTCAATTGATTATCTTCTTTTGATTGAATTCCAAGCTAGTAATTTTTATTCTCAACATTTAATTGCTTTTGATTTTTGTTTATAGTACTTATCATGAATTCAATATCTTTAGTTATGTTTAACTTCAATATGAGTGAATAGTTCATTTTGGCTTAGGCTAGGTATTATCACCATGTATGTAGTCTAAATTGCTTTCTTTACCTTTGGCTTGGTTGTGTTCTTTATGGTTTGAGATGGATTTTGCTATTATCGTAGCGTCATTGGATTAAGGGCGAGAGTCGATTTCTAATGATAGTCTATGCTTGAAAATTGAATCATCTCTATGAGAATAAGTAGATGTTTTGATTGGAAATGATGAATGTGTGCTTCATATCTTAAAATATGCTTAGCTCCATGAGAATAGGTAGTTGAGTATGTTTTAGGAAGCTTTTGTTGCTCGAGAGAGAACATTAGTATCCAAAATGTATTCTTCCCCATAACCCATATCCATGACCTTAGGTTGAAGAATGGTAAACACTATTTTGGTGAGAAAGCCTAGCCTCTACCTCTTCATCATCATATTACCTTTTAATGTGTTTGTATTTCCTTTGATCTTATGTTCTTGGTTAATTAGCATCTTTACTTGTTTTATACTTTGTTTTAGCTTTAGTCTTTATTTGCTTGTTTTAGTTAATTACACCAACAAATATCTATATATACGTTGTTGAACCAACTAATTGATTGAGAATCTCTTGATATACACCCTACTCCCTGTGGATTCGACCCATACTTGTCGACGTACTACGTTACGCCGTGCACTTGCGGTATTACTATTGAAGGACGTAAAGTCCCAATTAAATCTCACTCCAAATCCTTTTTATGCAATGGTCTTTCCTTTTTATGGGTAAAATTGATCGCATTCCTCTAATCCTTTGTTGAAGGGAGGACATAATGTGTGTCTTCTTCCCTCACCTAGATCCTGTTTACAAACGGTATATTGTGTTGATGATGATGATGATATAAAAATTCAAGTTTAACGTCTTGAATTCAGCTTAAACTTAGTGACATGATTATTCCTAGTCAACTATATATTAAAATAAATAAGCTTTTTAAAATAAAAATTTTAAAAATAAAATTTGGCAAAATTTTTTTTTTCAAACTAAGCATTTAGAAAATTTGTTGTTAAGGACAACAAATTTTAATTCTATTGGGCTAGAAGTTGAGTTTCAAGGGAATGTTAGAAACCATTGCCAAGGATAGCAATTCACTTAAATGAAAGCGTTTTCCTTGGCAGCGAATTCCAACAAACATATGATGTTGGCAATAGCTTTTCTTCTGCTCCATCTCATTTCTTTCAATTTTTCGCCATTTTTACTCTCTCTCAATAAAATCTATTATCTTCAAATCTTCCCAATTTTGGTCTTTATTGTTCAAAACCTTTCCCAATTTAGTCTTTGTATGTTTTTTAATATCATGTATAAATTTATGTTTTTTTTAAAAATATAAATAATTAAATTGGAATTTAAAGTTCAATTTGAAAATAGTAATGACTTTTTAAGTCTTTTCTAACACACACAACACAATATACACACACTCTCTCCCTCTCATAAGCAACATATTTTTAGTTATTTTTTAAAGATTTATCCTACTTGGATGATATATAGGAAATTATTTTCTTTGCAAGTATAAAGTGGGTATTTTTATTTTTTTTAATTTCTTGGAAAACAATTCACAAATAACAAATAAATTAAAAAATAAATAAATAGATGATGTGAAAGAGATAAATTTAAAGATGAGACAAAAAGAAAATTTTGGAGTCTATTACTAAAAAGTAACTAAGAAAATTCAAAATCAAATTTGAGTACAAATTAAATAAAAGATTTTGGATGTTCTTTTACACAATGCACTGTTTAATGTTGGGTTTCTAATCTTGGTTTTATAGATATGAGGCTTGAGTTAAACGATACTAGATGCACCCACTATTAATCAATTATGTGTTCCTTTTCTTTGAATTATTATGCATTCAATCATGGTAAAACAAGTTGCGCCTATTTTGGATCCAAACACCATTTTGTGTTAGATTCACGGGATATTGTCAACATCAATTTAGTCAACTAACTAAGATTTTTTTTTTAAAAAATAAGGTTATTGTAATTTCACAAAAAATAAATAAAAAATTTACCAAACACCATTTTGGATCCAAACACCATTTAATAGGAATGTCTTCACTATTAGTCAACATTGAACATGCATTTATATACACATTAACTATACATTTGGACATGTTAAAACTTTATTATTTAATTAGTTAGGGAATAATGACAAATGTGTAAGGGATGAACCATATAAGGTTCAGTATATTTACTGGATAGTGTCCGTGCGCACGACTTTATTAAATTTAACGACATATATATATAATTTAAGAAATTAAAAATTTTAAGAAATAAATTTTACATTATAGTTAATTATATCTCATTTCACTCTGAATAGTTGTATACATCATATACATTGTTTGATTTGTATCAGACTTTGCAATATGCGCGTAGATGATTGTGAAAATTAGTTATAGATGTAACATAAATATTTATGTAAAATTATTTTATAAAAGTTGAAAAAAATAATTTGTTTGTCATAAAAAATATATAAGTGACTTGCATAAAGGTAGTCACAACCTAAATCATACTAGACTTATGCATTGCATTTAAGTAACTAATTTCAATAGCATAAATAAAAAAAATCCTCATAAAAGTATATTATCTTTTAATCAACTTAAAATATCCAATACACTTAAATAATACTCATTTAGTAAATAAAATTGATAAGATTTTATAAATAATTGAAAAAAATGAAATGAAATATATGTTTTTCTAACACATTATATGAGGTGACCTAAAAAATATAAAATTAATCAATATGAATAATATTATAGTCATAGTTAGAAAGTAATAAAGTCAAAGATATAAATATTAGTATAAAAACAATGACATGATCATTGAGTTTTGGAGGAAATTTTTTTGTTGAACTTATGATAAGTAAGCAATATTAAATAGTAATAATATCAGCGTATTTTACTTTAGTAATAATATCAGCGTATTTTACTTTAGTAATAGTTAGATGTAGAAACAGTGCTAATGTTTTACACATTAGAATGAATAATAACGCAATTTATTAAAGAACCAACAAATAAAAAAAAATAACAAATTGGAGAGGAAGTTCACTACATATATCATCAAATCAAATATTTATTAAAAATTAAATGTAACATCAAATTAGCAAATTAAATAACAAATGGAAAATGAAAAATTTACTTTTGAACATTGCACATTTGAATGATTTTCTTTTAAAAATTCACCTTGTGATAATTTTTCAAAAAATTCAACCTTTACACTTAATTTTCTCTTAAACGATTTGCCAGTATACTTAACCTAAAGTAGCAGGTTTTCTTTAAAAAAAATGACAAGTGTCACAAAATATATAGTTATTCTCTTTTCATTTAAAAAACTAAAAAAAAAAAATGTACTCGTCTTTCATCCTAAACTAACCTTTATCATTGTTTTCTTTATCAATAAGACAAAAAAAAAAAAAAAAAAAAAAAAAAAAAAAAAAAAAAAAAAAAAAAAAAACTAGTAACGCAAAATAATCATGGAAGCTCCTATACTAATCTTTATCTGTGTCTTCTTCCTTACTACTTTCATCTCTTCTCCATTTAACTCATTTAATCATTGATCTCAACTAAAACCTTTTTATTTCACATATACACCATTTCTTCCTCCAACATTCCTTAAAAAGATCCTCTCTAATTTCATCTCAACTTCCTTGTGAATTAAATTCAAAGAAAAACCCAACTACTAAAATACTACCAACAACTATACTCATATCTCTATTTGTGCTAAAACCCACTTCAGAAGCCAAACTGAAGGATCTTAGATTGTTGAATAAATTGAAGAAACTTGATTCCTCGATTGTTGACATGAGAGAAAATTATCAATTTGTTTGTCATAGATAACTAAAATAGTTAAAAAAAAAAAAAGCACAAAAAAGTAAAATGAAACACAAAGGAAAAACCCTCCTATGAAGGGTCATGAGTTTGGCGCATTCAAGGGTGCGGATTGTGGTTCCCTTCCCGCGATAGTGTGGGCAGGCAATTAGGTTTACCGACATTTGTATCTTGTATTCAACTAAATTGATCACCGTAAAGTAGTATGTGTTCCTTTTCAAACTCTATGTGATTGAGTTTAAGCAATATGTAATTGAGTTTAAGTTGTATGTTATCAATACTAAGAGTTAGATCCAATTGAATTTAATTTGATATGTGTTTGAGTGTTACGTATATGTGAAGACCTTTCATTTTAAATGTGATCAATATGTAATCTCTTTTGTTGTATACAATATAGCGAGTTGAAGAATCAAGCATCTTATTAAAAGGGATGCAGATCTGATTGCTCATATAGTCATATGTACATGAGGAGGCTAGCGGAGGCTGGAGCTTCTGATATTGATTGTAATGTGACTGATGAAGAAGCTGTTTGTCAGACACAAGATATTTTTGAGAATGAAGATTTCTTGACCCTATTGATAGGGCTGAACAAAGTTTGGTCTAAACCGTAAATCAAATCAGACCAAACCGGAATTTTAGTATTTGGTTTGGTTTACGCTTTAAATGGCCTGTTCTGATTTTTTTTCAAAATAAATTATGTTTTACAATCTGGTCTCGGTTTTTTATTTTTCAACCAGACCAGACCGCAAATCGTATTATGGTTGAAAATCATAATTTTTTCAAAAAAAATTAAGTTCTATCTAGATATTTCAAGATGTAGTTATTTTTATATAGTAATATATACTTGAATGATGTTGATGTCATCAACTAATTACAAATTATTATTTTGTTTAGTGATTTTAAGTGCGAAATATTTGCATAAACATATTTATTAATTTGGATAAAAATATAAAAATAAAAAACCGTAGACCAAATCAGACCGTTGTAAAACGGTTTGATCCATTCCGGTCTGGTAATTGAAACAGTCCCTTTCAGTCAGGAAATTTTCCAAACCAAAATTTTTGGTTTGGTCTGATTTTAGTGTCAAACCAGCGTGGTCACCCCTAACAATTGATGCCATTTGTGAATCCTTGTACAAAAAAGTAAAGAAAGAAAATGATTTTGGGATTGTTGGTGATGATGTCGGTGTTGGTGTTGAAGATGTTCCTGTTGTTGGTGTAGTTGATAGTGACGGTGCTGGTATAGTTGATGGTGAAGTTGCTGGTGTAGGTGATGTGTATGTGTTGATTTAGGTGCTGGTGAAGGTGGTGGTGAAGTTGTTGTTGAAGATGCCGCTAACCAAGGTACTGGGGAAGGGGCTAAGACTTTGACTGAGGCCACCCGTATTCAGCCTCAATTTGAAACATTCAGGACTGAAGCTGTAGAAGTTGTACGGTTGAAGTCGCTCCTATTTCTCATAACTTGAGCGCTTTATGTTCTTTTAAGGGTATTATTTTTTTTTTGTCGCCATTTTTTTTATTTTTTTGCCACTTTCTCTAATGAAATTACGAATTTGCCTTTAAAATGAAAAAAATTATGAAATTGTCACTGCACTTAAAACATGTTTAACAAATGTAAATTGCACTTAATAACATTATTATCGGTACTCTATATATATTGAATTTTCAGAGGCGTTCTTAAAGTATATACGAATTCAAACACGGTAAAAACTCTCTAAAAACACTACATTAACTTAAACAAGCTAGAATTCTACATCGAACAACAATGGCATACCAAAACGAGCATGATAACGATTCAGTAAGTAATTAATCGATTCAAAATTTTTCATAAAAAAAAAATGTTTGGCCTGTCGCACAAAAAGTGCGACTAGTTCAAATTTTTTTATTTTTTATTTTTTTTATTTGTTTGAATTTTGAATTATTAAATTTCTTTCGTGTACTTAATTTATTTTTTAAGTTGTTGTTATTTGATAAATGTTGTAATAAATTAATTTATTTTAATTTATTATATTATGATAATGTTATTATAATAATTAGTGTAATAGTGTTGAATATTATAAATTCGAAAATTTTTTAAAAAATAATAAAAAATAGTAATACCAGTCGCACAAAAAGTGCGACCGGACCTAGGCGGAGTCGCACAAAAAGTGCAACTGGACCTAGGAGGAATCGCACAAAAAGTGCGACTGGACTTAGGTAAAGTCGCACTTTTGTGCGACTGGTAAATTTTTTTTATTTTTAAAAAATTTTTTTTTGGAACTTCGAATTATAAAATGTATTTTGTTTAATTAAATTATTTTTTTAAGTTATTGTTATTTCATAAATGTTGTAAGATATTTTTTAATTTTAATGTGTTATTATATTATGATAATGTTATTATAATAATTAGATTTGAATTGGAGGGATTAATTTTTTTTGGGTTTAATTAGTTTTTTGAAAAATTAAATCTTCTTATTTCTTATAATTATTTTAGAAGTTATTATTATTTATTAAATATTAAAGTAAATGATTTTATTTACTCATATATTTTAATATATTATTATATTATGATAATGTTATCATAATTATTATTTGCAAGACTTTGAAAACTTAAGGGATGATGTAGATTATTCTGATAGATTTGTTACCGATAGAGAATTTGATTCTGTAGATGATTTACATGCTTGGGCTGATGAGATAGCACTAACAATTGGTTTTCAATTTACATGTGCTTCATATAAACAAAAGGAACGACGTTCTAGAGTGGGTCTGTACTTAAGATGTCACCGCTACAGTAATATAAGGGGTGATATGCATAACTTAGACAATGCTGCCCGACCTGGTTCCAAAAGTAGAGCTTGTGGGTGTAAATTTATGATTATAGGAAGTAGTTGTAAACCAGGGGAAAGACCTTGGACAGTTAGAGTGTATCCTGGTGAAAAATGAAGACATAACCACCCGTTCTTCATGTACAGAGATGGTCAATAAGGGTAAATAGGATGACTGTCGATATTAGGCAACACATACGAGATCTCAGTGCAACTGGCATGCAACCAACGTTTATAATGACTTCAATTAGAAGGAATATTCCTGGTTTTTTGCTAGTATGAATCAAATTTACAATCTAAGACAATCAATAAGGAGAGAAGAGATGAATGGTAGGACTTCTCTTCAACACTGTCTATATATGGCCACGGAGCATAATTGTGTAGTCTGGACAGACTTGAATAGTGAGGGGCAATTGAGTAGATTATCGATTGCGAATTCAACATCTATCCAGATGATACGTTCGTGGCCCCATGTTGTGTTGATAGACACAACGTACAAAACGAATAAGCAAAAGTGGCCCCTTTGCGAAATCATTGGAATGACGCCAACGAATCATAACTTTGTGGTTGCGTTCTGTTTGATGCGAGATGAGGTGGCTGTGTCTTATTCTTGGGTGTTGGAGAGGTTGAGAGATTATTTACGGCAAAGTCCAGACGCCCGATGTAATCATAATGGATCGGGATGAGGGTTTGTCCGCAGCTATTTGTGCTGTCTTTCCAGGTAAACAGGTTTTAATTATTAATTATTGTCGATCTATATAATATATATATATATATATATATATATATATATATATATATATATATATATATATATATATATATATATATATATATATGTATATATATATATGTATATATATATATATATGTATATATATATATATATGTATATATATATATATATGTATATATATATATATATGTATATATATATATATATATGTATATATATATATATATATATATATATATATATATATATATATACATATATATACATATATATGTATATATATATATATATATATATATATATATATATATATATATATATATATATATATATATATATATATATATATATATACATATATATGTATATATATATATATATATATATATATATATATATATATATATATATATATATATATATATATATATATACATACATATATATATATATACATACATATATATATATATATACATACATATATATATATATACATACATATATATATATATATATATATATACATATATATATATATATATATATATATATATATATATATATATATATATATATATATATACATATATATATATATATATATACATATATATATATATATATATACATATATATATATATATATATACATATATATATATATATATATATATACATATATATATATATATATACATATATATATATATATATATACATATATATATATATATATATATATATATATATATATATATATATATATATATACATATATATATATATATACATATATATATATATATATACATATATATATATATATATACATATATATATATATATATACATATATATATATATATACATATATATATATATATATACATATATATATATATATACATATATATATATATATATATGTATATATATATATATATGTATATATATATATATATATATATATATATATATATATATATATATATATATATATATATATATATATCTCCATTAATTTTAAATTTATGTTTAATGTAGATGTACGACATCTATTGTGCGTATGGCATATTGGCAATGACGTGGAGAACATGGTCGATAAATTGTGCAGCGGCAAGAAAAATCAACAGGGGCAGATATTCTGGCAAACAATATGAAACCCCTTGGTTAACAGTCTGATGATCCCTGAATTTGAAAACAGATGGGAAGGGATTGTGTCTACTTGGTCGATTAGGAACAAATGGGTCATGCGATATTTGCCTGAAACATGGATTCCTCACAAAGAGAAATTTATTCGTGCGTGGACGAATGATTGTTTTCACTTTGGTAACCATACTACTAGTAGAGTTGAGAGCCAACACTCTTCCTTCAAGTACTACTTGGTAGCAGCAATAGCTCATTTGATATGCTCTTTAAAAGGGCACACGCACAAATAACGAATCAGCAATCCAGGATAAGACAAGTTCTAGAGGAATCTATGAACTCCATTTCAAGGACGTCGCGACTTAATTTTCTAAGACCGTTGTATCGTCATGTTTTCATATTTGCCTTGGAACAACTGATGATGGTGCACAACCGGATGTTAAACTTGGGTAGTTGTGTTTTTGAAAAATGCGGTTGTGTCATTCAAAAAACCCACGGATTACCATGCGCTTGTTACTGTTACTTGTCAATCAGGTCTCATGGTGCTTAGTACTTGGACGATATACATCCATTTATGAAAACGTTAAAGTACTTAGAGGTAGAAGAAGACGCCAACGAAGAAGTACGGCACCCAAACGTCGACGATAAAGTGTACTTTCAATCATTGGTGGATGAAGTTTTAAAAGCCGACCCCTCAGTTGTACGACGCGTGTCTCAGGTACTTGAACATGAAATACACCCTGATGATAACGATATACCTGAGCCACAAGCAAGTCCATCGAGGAAGGGGAGACCAACGACAAGCAGAACCCTAAGGAGAAATAAAAGTGCGTTTGAGTACAACAGATCGTCCTCAAGGGGTCGCGGATCCAGATCTTCATCACGCGGGAGATCTAGTGGTAGATCTAGCAGCCGGTCGCATCAATCGTCAGTTGGAATTAACTTTAGCTTCAACTTATCTGGTACCCTTATTTCTTTTCATATAATGATATATGTTTTAGATCAATTGAATGATATTAATATACTGTTATTTTTTCAAATGGTTCAGCAGGTCGTGATTTTTCACTTTTTCCGTGGCCAAATCACATTCCGTTTATTCTTCCGCCATATATGTTTGATTGGATTGATGTTATAGGTGACGGTAATTGTGGATTTAGAGCTATTGCCATCACAGAGTTAGGGGGCGAGAAAGCATGGCCTCTTTTACGACGTGCAATGAGTTTGGAAATGGAAACGCATAGAGAACAATATGCACGCGTGTATTTATCAGCTGATTTGGTGGAGGAAGCTATATACAGAATTGGTGCCCATAGCAAAGGACCTGCTCCGTACAATCAGTGGATGGAAATGACAACATTATATTCCGCACCAACGTTTCTCAACATAGCAATTGCGTATTATGGCTTTGCCGATGGTAATCCAATGTAAAACTATCTAGTGCTTCCGTTAAGGAGAATAGGGGGAATGCATGGCGTAAACAAACTTGTACATATTCTTTGGGTTAACAGGAATCATTATGTTCAGCTTTTAATGAACGATATATGATTCATCTCCACTGCCGCCAATCCAGCAAAATTGGAGAGCAGCAGCTAAAATTTCATGTATAAATTTAGAGATACAGTATCGCAACAGGATATCACTTTGGAATAGATTGTGCGGCGTACAACGACGACAACAAAATAACACCGCAGAAGACACGGTCAATTTAGATACTCCATAGTGTTTATTGTATAGATTATACTTACGGCGCGTTTGGTACATGGTATTAGATGGCGGTAATGGTAATAAAATTAAGTAATAAAAAATTTGGTTGTTTAGATGTCTTCAATGGTAATGGATGGTAATAAAATAAGGTAATAAAATTACCAAAAAAGGCCATTTTTATTACCATCAAACAACCTGGTATTAGGCTGTAATGGTAATGAAGTATTACTGTGGTAATAAAATAAGGTAATTTTGTTTCGAGCTGAAGAAAAAAAATAATGAAGAAAAAAAGGTAATGTATGTAATTATCCAAAAAAATATTAATAATAAAAAAAGAATCATTAGATAGAATAAATTAGATACAATAATGTTTTTAGATACAAATATACAATAATGAAACTAAGAGTCATTACCATTTTTATTACTAACAACTAAATGCAGTCAATGGAATATTATCTTCCATTACCATTCTTTAGTCATGCACACCAAATAAAAGAATCTTCATTACCAATTCTCATATCCATTCCTTCATTACTATTGCCATTACAACATTTCATTCTCATTACTTCATTACTATCAACCAAACGGGTCGTTAGTGTTATCATTTTATTAATTGTATTCATTGTAGTAATTATATTTATAGTATTCATTCCATAATTAAGTTAGTAAATAAATGTGTAAATGAATCAAATGCAACATGTAATACTACAAATAGTTCATCAATACAGGTAAAAAAAATTGTTCATCAATACAAATTCCTCAAATGTCTATTAAGGGATGTGCCCAATAAACACTTGCCATTGGGCAAACAACTCTCTAAGTTCATCTAGATACATATCAGCAGCATGTCTTTCTCGAGGCGTCATTTGCACAATAGATGGCATCCTGAGTAATGGTGCGAGTCTACTTGGAAATTCAGCTGCAAACTAAAAAAACAAAACAATTGCATTGTCAAAAAATTAGACAGTCAATTTCGGTAATGACACATAAAAATGAAATAGATAAACAGAAACACTAACGTATTCGACTCTGTTATCCGCTACACCAAACGAAGCAGCAGGTGCTTTACCTGGGATGAGAAATAAGTGGGAAGACACTCTAAACCAGTTAATGTACTCAGGGGCAGCCTCTGATGGAACCGATGCCCGACGCAATGCCTGCTCAACTACGCGTGCACAATAGGGGAACCTACTCTACATCTCTATGTACATAGACAGAGAAGCGAATGTCACTGAGTAGGAACCCTATGTCGGTCACACAGCTTGGGTAGGTCTCAGCGGAGGGGGGGGGGATGGCTTGTGCAAAACCGAGCTGCTTGACTGTCCTCTCAAGAAAATACACCTCCATGATATCAAAACAGGTGATACCACCAATATAGGCAGTGCGTGGGTGCTCGTTCATTAAAGCCCTAGGAGAAGTCATGTACGAAGTCCATTCCACCTGCTTACAAAGAAAATTAACATAAACAACATAATTTATAATTAAAATAATTAGTATAACGATGTGTGAGGTCATGTACAAAACCTGTGTCTCTGTCATGGCGTCAAGTATGCTCCTACAGTCTCTCAGTCTACTCAGCTCACGGATTGGCTTCTGCGGGGACCATATCTCCGCCCTAGTTTTGTTCGTCATGTCAGCTTGACGCGGATGGGGGCGGAAGGCTGGCAAGTACTCGTAAATCCATGTCTGCAACAGTTTCAGACAACCAGCAATAGTCTTGCACCCAGTCCTTGTCACCATAACCAGGTGGCGATACAAGTTAGCCAGCGTCACTGCACCCCAAGCAATGTCATCCTGATCAGCAGTGACAGCAAGAACAGGGTGAGGCCGCATCCCTACTCTAGTCTTATCCACAAGCAGCGTGGAACCCACTACAGCCATGTAGTACGTAGTAGCCTGAGTCTCCAAAGACTGAGAACGGTGGCATAGCTGCAACAGTGCACGAACGTTAATGCTCCCGCTGGTGAAGTGCCCCTTACCACGCAGCTCCGACATTGGCTCCCCAAAAGGGCCAGCCAAGCCAAGCTGCTAGTCACGATCAGAAGGTTCAACGGGAAGTGAACCGTCAAAGACAATTCCTAAGATGCATTACAGGTTGTGCAACATTATGGTCATCTCCCCCCACGGCATGTGGAAGGTGTTGGTATCAGGCTGCCACCTTTCCACAAATGCCGTAATGAGAGCACTATCAATGTGCTGGTGCATTATATACGGCAGACGACCAAGAGGAGTGGCAGGTAACACCCCGTACAGTTCATCAGACATGTTCTGAAGTCTGATGATTGCATCCAACGTCCTCTTCCTAGGACAACAATCCAAAATCGGAGGGCTGCGCTCCGATCCCTCAAATATAAGCTTTGCTACGTGCCCACCGTAGCTGGGGTGATGTGATCAACCAGTTCATGTCCGCAGACTGTGAGCGCCTCGTCCCCCGTGGAGCCGCATCCTCAACCTTGCTTACTCTTGCCTGATCAGAAGTGTCAGTCGTGCTATGCCCTCTTGTAACGGCCCGGTTTAAGTGA
>NC_080060.1:10595256-10615256 GCF_026212465.1 Amaranthus tricolor | reverse complement strand
AACTGACCGGCATGCCCTCTGACGATCGTCCAATCAACAGGATGACCGGCAGACTCATTCTGACCGATAGACTCTTCCCGACTAACAAAAACATCGTAATCAGTATTATCGTCACCTGAGCCGACCGTATGACTATGCAGGCTACTTTGGCGCTCAAAGCGACTACGCACATGGTCTATGGTAGTTGAACGTTGGGCCTGACTATGTCTGGCCGCCTGTTCTTGCCTTGCTCGCCTTGCAGATCCCATAACCCCCCTCTCATGGGGATTCCCTCTCAGTAAAGTCCGCCTCGAGCTATTGCCGTTCAATAACCCTGTAAAAAATCCTTTTCCATTTCCTTGATTTCCAGCCATTTACTACAATTTTCATATTTTAATAACTATTAATAATAAATTAAAAGCATAAAAAATTAAATTAAGTTACAATCATTTTAATTACACTTACAATATTAATTTAATAAACATTTAAGTTAATTCAATAAACACTTATAATCATATAAATTTCTAACAACGAAAATAATTCACAATTACAAACAAATAAACAATTATTATATTCAAAAATATTTAAACAACTAAAATTTAATAAATTAATTAAACAAAATAAATTCATTCGAAATTAAAAATTAAAAAAATAAAAAATAAAAAAAAATTCATTCAAAATTCAAAAAAAAAAATTAAATTGAAAACTACTTCTTATAATAACATTATCATAATAGAATGTATTACAACATTTATTAAATAACAATAACTTATAAAATAAATTAATTAAACAAAATAAATTCATTCGAAATTTAAAAAAAAATAAAATAAAATCAAACCAGTCGCACTTTTTGTGCTACTGAAATTTATTTATTATTTATTTTTTTTTAAATTTGAATTTAAATTCAAAACTACTTCTTATAACAACATTATCATAATACAATGTATTACAACATTTATTAAATAACAATAACTAAAAAAATAAATTAATTAAACAAAACAAATTCATTCGAAATTTTAAAATAAAAAAAAAATTGTTCATACCAGTCGCACAAAAAGTGCGACTGTACCTAGGTTGAGTCGCACAAAAATTGCGACTCGACCTAGGTAAAATCCCACTTTTTGTGCGACTGATATTAATTTTTTTTTTTTTTAGTTTCGAATGAATTTGTTAGGAAATTACCTCGAGTTTTTGTTAACAACTTTGATTTCAAAGATTTAGCTCCGATTAATTTTATGTGAAAATTTTGAGTTTTTGGAAGTGATAAGAGTGTTATGGAGTGAATTTGAAGTGTTTTATAGAGGTTTTAAGTCCAGTGGTAATTTCGTAGTTTTTAAAGTCCATAGGCAAATTCGTAATTTCATTAAGGGTGGCGATAAAATGAAAAGGGTAGCAATAAATAAGAATTGGGTTCTTTAAATCTCGGAGGGAGCCATGTTGATGTTATGTTTGTTTCCAGACAAATGATAACTAACGAGGTTGCTTGAAAACATCTTAACAAGCTTGAAAAAGAAGTTTTGGACTACTGTTTCGTGGAGGAAGTTGTAATAGCCTGATTTAAAGCGAACCAGATATTCATATGTGAATATGGATTTCGGGTCACATGTTGGACATTTAATTTAAGTTAGATCATTTATAGGACCGACGAAGTTCTAGTGATAACAAAATAAATAACAATAACGAAAATAAAATAAGTCAGCAGAAATCTAAAGATTTACAACTTGAGAACCTACGGGCCTCATCCAAAATTAATTGATGTTCAAAATAAAAAGCGTACTTGCGATATAAAAATATAATAAAGTTCATTCGATATAAAATAACATACGTCCACAGGTTCTATTGTTTGATTTCTCACACACCAGCCGCACATGCAAGTCAACGTGTTAGTCGTCGAATGACAACAACATAGCACGGGATAATGCATTATATAGGTTATAGACAAGCAATGAGTTCATCCTATCATGCAAATGCTCTAATAATTTAGATGTCATATTTGACTTTTCAAATCCCAACTCATGTCGTTTCCCGCCCAGTTCGAGTGTAACACTTACGATTTTAACATCCTTGATTACTTTTTTTAAAACTAAGATTATCATAATTAAGTAATAATATCTTTCGTTTTTTTTTTGAGATTTTATTTAATATTTAAACTATTAGGTTGAATGAAGGATTATTTGGTTTGAATTATTTTGGTGAAGCTATAGTCTTTATTTATAAAGCTATGAAAGTAAACAATTAAAAAGTAAGCAGTAAATCATATGAGACCACTTAAAAAAATAGCGAAAAGTAAAATATAGGTAATATAGTATAAAAATAAATTCAAGTTTTAGTTGAAAAAAATAAATAAAGCAGTATCTTTAAATTTTTAGATCAACACTCACATTATTTCTTCTCCCTTATAGAAAAGTAGTAGTAGTAAACTAGTAATGTGTATAATAATAATAATAATAATAATAATAATAATAATAATAATAATAATAATAATAATAATAATGTGAATATCCTAATAATAATAGAAATGTTGATAAGTATATAAAAAAAAAAAGAAAATCAAAAGTGGAAGCTTTTCACGTGAAGCAGTTTGGGTATTATTATTCATCGCCACTCTTTTCATTTTATCGCCACCCCTCCTAACGAAATTACGAATTTGCCCCTTAACTTTAAAAAATTACGAATTTGCCACTGGACTTAAAACTTGTTTAACAAATGTAAATCGCACTTAATAACACTATTATCACCTAATAACATGAATATCGCGACTCTATATATATTGAATTTTCAGAGGCGTCTTTGTAAGATATACGAATTCAAACACGCTACTATCTCTCTAAAAACACTACGTTAACTTAAACAAGCTAAAACTGTACATCGAACAACAAATAGCATACCAAAACGAGCATGATAACGATTCGGTAAGTAATTAATCGATTCGAAATTTTTTAAAAAAAAATTCCAGAATGTCCAGTCGCACAAAATGTGCGACCAGACCTAGGTAGAGTCGCACAAAAAGTGCGACTGGACCTAGGTTGAGTCGCACAAAAAGTACGACAATACCTAGGTTTAGTGGCACTTTTTGTGCGACTGTACCTAGGTACAATCGCACTTTTTGTGCGACTGGTATTGAAATTTTATTTTTTTTAATTTCGAATTATAAAATTTCTTTTGTTTAATTAGTTTTTTTTTTTAAGTTATTGTTATTTAATAAATGTTGTAATAATTTATTTTGTTTTAATATATTATTATATTATGATAATGTTATTATAATAATTATTGTTGAATTTAAATTATTCGAAAATTAAAAAAAATAATAATACCAGTCGCACAAAAGTGCGACTGTACCTTGGTCGAGTCGCACAAAAAGTGCGACTGGAACTAGGTACAGTCGCACTTTTTGTGTGACTGGTTTTTTTTTTTTTGAACTTCGAATTATAAAATTTCTTTTGTTTAATTAATTTATTTTTTAAGTTATTGCTATTTAATAAATGTTCTAATAAATTATTTTATTTTAATATATATTATATTATGATAATGTTATTATAATAATTAGTTTTGAATTTAATTAATTTATTTAAATGTTTAATTATTTTTTTGAAACATTAATTCTTTTTATTTATTATAATTATTTTTTCAGTTATTATTATTTATTAAATATTATAGTAAATTATTTTATTTACTCATATATTTATATATTTTTTTGTTTTTACTTAAATTATTTATTTATGTTATTTTAATTTATTATATTTAATATATGTATTTTATTTACTAAAATTTTTTTATTTCATATTTTTGTATTGTTGTTGTTAATATATTGAAATTTGAATTATTAAACTAATTGATATTTTTAATATATTAAATAGTTTAATCTTTTAATTATTATGAATAAATTTATATTTGTAGGACTTTGAAACATAGGGGATAATGTAGAGTATTCTAATAGATTTGTTACCGATAGAGAATTTGATTCTGTAGATTATTTACATGTTTGTGCTGATGAGATAACACTATGAATTAGTTTTCAATTTACACATGCTTCATATAAACAAAAGGAAGGACGTTCTAGAGTGAGTTTATACTTAAGATGTCACCACTACGGTAATATAAGGGGTGATTTGCATAACTTAGACAATGCTGCCTGACCTGGTTCCAAAACTACGGCTTGTGGGTGTAAATTTATGATTATAGGAAGTAGTCGTAAACAAGGGGAAAGACCTTGGACGATAAGAGTGTTTTCTGGTGAAAAAGGAAGACATAACCACCCGTTCTTGATGTACAGAGATGGTCAAATTAGAGTAAATAAAATAACCATCGATATTAGGCAGCACATACGAGATCTCAGTGCAACTGGCATCCAACCAGCGTTTGATGCGAGATGAGGCGGCTGTGTCTTATTCTTGGGTGTTGGAGAGGTTGAGGGATATTTACGGCAGAGTTCAGACGCCTGACGTAATCGTAACAGATCGGGATGAGGGTTTGTCTGCAGCTATACATGCTGTTTTTCCAGGTAAACAGGTTTTAATGATTAATTATTGTCGATCTTTATACTATATATATATATATATATCTCAATTAATTTTAAATTTCTGTTTATTACAGATGTACGACGTTTATTATGCGTATGGTGGAGAACATGATCGACAAATTGTGCGGTGGCAAGAGAAATCAACAAGGACAGATATTCAGGCAAACAAAATGGAACCCACCAGCAGCGTGGAACCCACTATAGCCATGTAATACGCAATAGCCTGAGTCTCCAGAGACTGAGAACGGTGGCATAGCTGCAACATTTCACCAACCTTAATGCTCCTGCTGGTGAAGTACCCCTTCCTATGCAGCTCCGACATTGGCTCCCCAAACAGACCGGCCAGACCAAGCTTTCAATCACCATCAGCAGGTTCAGCGGGAAGTGAACCGTCAATGCCAACTCCTAAAATGCGTTGCATCGTGCAACATTATGGTCATTTTCCCCCATATTATGTGGAAGGTGTTGGTATTAGGCTGCCACCTCTCCATAAATGTCGTAATGAGAGCACTATCAATGTGCTGGTGCATTATATACGGCAGACAACCTGGAGGAGTGGCAGGTAACAGCCCGTACAGCTCATTAGACATGTCCTGAAGTCTGATGATCGCATCCAACGTCCTCTTCCTAGGACGACATTCCAAAATCAAAGGCGTGCGCTCCGATCCCTCAAATAAAACCTTTGCTACGTGCCCACCATAGCTGGGTATTAAAGTGGTGTCAACAGAGCCCCCGGGCTAGGGTGATATGATCAACCAGTCCACGTCCGCGGACTGTGAGCGCCTCCTCCCCCGTGGAGCCGCATCCTCAACCTGGCTAACTCCTGCGTGATCTGAAGTGTCAGCCGTGTTATGCCCTCTAGTCCTAAACTGACCGGCATGCCCTCTGACGAGCGTCCAATCAACAGGATGACCGATAGACTTATCCTGACCCACAGACTCTTCCCGACTAACAGACACGCCGTAATCAGTATCATCATCACCTGAGCCGACCGTATCACTACGCAGGCTACTCTGGCATTCAATGCGACTACGCACATTGTCTAGGGTAGTCGAACGTTGGGCCTGACTATGTCTGGCCGCCTGTTTATGCCTAGTTCGCCTTGCAGAACCCGTAACCCCCTTCTCATGGGGTCCCCTCTCAGTAAACTCGGCCTAGAACAATTGCCGCTCAATAACCCTCTAAAAACCCTTTTCCTTTTTCTTAATTTCCAGCCATTTACTACAATTTTTATATTTTAATAAACTATTAATAAAAAATTAAAAGCATAAAAAATTAAATTAAGTTATATTCATTTTAATTACACTTACAATATTAATTTAATAAACATTTAAGTAAATATAATAAACACTTACAATCATATAAATTATTAACAACTAAAATAATTCACACATATAAACAAATAAACAATTATTATATTAATAAATAATTAAACAACTAAAATTTAATTAGCAACTAAAATAAAATTTTATTAATATATTATATTAAAAATTAATTAACAACTAAATTTTAATTAATATATTATTATTATATTAAAAAATAATTAAACATTTAAATAATTATTTAAATTCAAAACTAATTATTATAATAACATTGTCATAATATAATAATATATTAAAATAAAATATTTTATTACAAGATTTATTAAATAACAATAACTTAAAAAATAAATTAATTAAACAAAAAAAATCCATTCGAAATATTAAAAAAAATTCATTCGGAATTCAAAAAAAAAAAAATAATAAAAAAAAATATAATTCCAGTCGCACAAAAACTGCGACTGTATCTAGGTTGAGTTGCACAAAAAGTGCGACTCGACCTAGGTACAATCGTACTTTTTGTGCGACTGATACAATTTTTTTTTTGAATTTCGAATTTAAATTCAAAAGTACTTCTTACAATAACATTATCATAATATAATAATATATTAAAATAAAATAATTTATTACAACATTTATTAAATAACAATAACTTTAAAAAAAATCAATTAAACAAAAGAAATTCATTCGAAATTTAAAAAAATAATAAATAAATAAATAAAAATTTTATACCAGTCGCACAAAAAGTGCGATAGTACCTAGGTGGAGTCGCACAAAAAGTGCAACTCTACTTAGGTACAGTCTCACAAAAAGTGCGACTGATATTATTATTATTATTATAATAATAATAATAATAATAATAATAATAATAATAATAATAATAATAATAATAATAATAATAATAATTATTATTATTATTATTATTATTATTATTATTATTTCAAATTACATTAAAATAGAAATTACCTCGAATTTTTGTTAACGACTTCGATTGCAAAGCTTTAGCTCCGATTAATTTTATGTGTAGATTTTGTGTTTTTGGAAGTGATATGAGTGTTATTGAGTGAATTTGAAGTGTTTTATAGAGTTTTTAAAATTTTTAAGTCCACGGGCAAATTCGTAGTTTCATTAGAGGGGTGGCGATAAAATAAAAAGGGTGGCGAAAAATAAGGATTGGTCCTCTTTATTCTTTCATTCTCAATCTTGAAAAAAAAGAAGATAAAAACTTAATCTTCAAAACGGATGAAACCCCAAGCATCCTCAGCTCAACCATCGTGATCTACACCGCCCACTGCCGCAACTGTCAACCGTGCCCTAGCCATGGGTTCCTTATTCGACCAACACACAAATATTGGTCCTCTTCTCCATTGATAAGGTATACCCATTAAAATAAAATTTTCAATCTAGTTTTATTTATTAGAATTTGGGTTTTAATTTCTTTTGTTTCTTGAGAATAGAATGAAAGGAAGAAGATGGTGTGAAGAAATTAGTCATGGAAATTGAAATAGTTTTATGCTTAAGGTATACTCCCACTTAGGGATGGCCACGGAGCGGGTTACCTGGTAACTAACCGGTCCCGAACCACTTGAAAGCGTTCCGAAACCGAAAGCGTTCGCGTCAGGTTCCGAACCGGCCCGAACCGCGGAACCGTGAAACCCCCGGAAAAAAAAGTTGCCGGAACCGTGAAACCGCCAGAAAAAAACTACTTGAACCGGACCTAAGAACCGCGGGCCGGAACCAGAACGGGTCCGGGTGAACCGGCCCAACAGTTCCATGGAATCGGATCCGGCCTAACGGTTCCATGGAATCGGAATCGGAAGCGGTCCGGGTGAACCGGCCCAGCTGGAACCGGAACGGAAAATATAGCCGTTAAAAAAGAATAATTGCTTTTGAGGCAATGCTCGAAAGACATACGGGTGAAAACATTAAATACAGATTAATAGAAATATGTAAAGAATGAAACTTATTAGATAAGATATTTTGTTGCTCTACCGATAATGTAACCGCTAACATTAAATGCATCGAACTTTTGTATAACGAACCTGCTTTTAGTTTTATCCTTGGGGGTAGATTATTACACATACGTTGTTGTTCTCATATAGTAGGTACAGTCGCACAAAAAGTGCGACTAATATTATTATTATTATTATTATTATTATTATTTTTTTTTTTTAATTTCGAATTATATTAAAATAGAAATTAACTCGAGTTTTTGTTAATGACTTCGATTCCAAAGCTTTAGCTCCGATTAATTTTATGTGTAGATTTTGTGTTTTTGGAAGTGATATGAGTGTTATTGAGTGAGTTTGAAGTGTTTTATAGAGTTTTTAAAATTTTTAAATCCACGGGCAAATTCGTAGTTTCATTAGAGGGGTGGCGATAAAATAAAAAGGGTGGCGAAAAATAAGGATTGATCCTTTTTATTCTTTCATTCTCAATCTCGAAAAAAAAGAAGATAAAAACTTAATCTTCAAAACGGATGAAACCCCAAGCACCCTCAGCTCATCCATCACGATCTACACCGCCCACTGCCGCAACTGTCAATCGTGCCCTAGCCGTGGGTTCCTTATTCGACCAACACACAAATATTGGTCCTCTTCTCCATTAATAAGGTATACCCATTAAAATAAAATTTTCAATCTAGTTTAATTTATTTGAATTTGGGTTTTAATTTCTTTTGATTCAAAGGAAGAAGATGGTGTCAAGAAATTAGTCATGGAAATATAAATAGTTTTATGCTTAAGGTATACTCCCACTTAGGGATGGCCACGGAGCGGGTTACCCGGAACCTAACTGGTCCCGAACCGCTTGAAACCGTCCCGAAACCGAAACCGTTCGTGACAGGTTCCGAACCGCGGAACCGTGAAACTGCTAGAAAAAAGTTGCCGGAACCGTGAAACCGCCGGAAAAAAAATGTTTGAACCAGACCTAAGAACCGCAGGCCGGAACCGAAACCGAAACCTGTCCAGGTGAACCGACCCAACGGTTCCATGGAATCAGAACCAGAACCGGTCCGGGTGAACCGGCTCAACGGTTCCATGGAATCGGAACCGGAAACGGTTCGGGTGAACTGGCCCAGCGGTTCCATGGAACCGGAACCGGAAATATAGCCGTTAATAAAGTATAATTGCTTTTGAGGCACTCGAAAGACATACGGGTGAAAACATAAAATATAGATTAATAGAGATATGTAAAGAATAGAACTTATTACATAAGATATTTTGTTGTTCTACCGATAATGCAACCGCCAACATTAAATGCATCAAACTTTTGTATAACGAACCTGCATTTAGTTTTATCCTTGGGGGTAGATTATTACACATACGTTGTTGTGCTCATATAGTAAACTTATCTTGCCAGGCAGGTATAAAACAATTAAGTGATTTATTAGATCCCATTAGAGACATAGTGAAGGGTCTTAGAATTGGACAGATAAAGAGAAGATATAAGCAATTATATGACCATTATCAACTAAAAAAAGTGTATTGGTCATTAGATACTCCTACACGTTGGGGCTCAACGAACTATTTATTAAGAAAAGCGATTGCTTATCGTCTAGTTATAACACAACTTTATAGTGAGTGTACAGATAGCTATATAAGTGATGACACATGGGAACTAGCTATAGGTGTACATAAAATATTAAAAGCGTATGACCACGCAACTAAGATTTTTTCATATGTTTACGAACCAAACGTCCACTTAGTAATAAGTGAGTGTATTACTATTTTTTATCATATTCTTAAACATTCGCATGATGATACTAACCCATATTTAAAGCCGATTCTTGCAGATATGATGGATAAGGGGAAGACATATTTTACTGATTTTCCTTATATTTATGGAATTGCGACAATTTTAGACCCATGTTTTAAGACAGAAGTCCTTACTAAAGTAATTGGATTTTACTACCAATCATTAGATCGCCCGCCTAGTAATGTACATAATTATGTTGGAACTTGTTAAAAACTTTTAGCAGAACTTTATGATTACTATGCTAAATGTATATAACCCAAGTCGCGATACGTCTAGGCGTGCTAGCGTCTCGGCACACCCCTCTTATTATAATTCCGTAATAGCTAATATAATAAGCCAAGATGATAGTTTTGTAGGATCATCTTGTTCTTCACCCTCCACTTCATATTTAGAATTAGATAATTATCTTAAACATCACTTTGAAATTGACCAAGGTAGCTATAACATTTTATAATGGTGGAAAGAAAAATCTATAAAATTTCCCATATTATCGAGAATTGCAAAGGATATCCTTGCGATTCCTGCTTCTACGATTGCGTCGGAGTCTGCTTTTAGTGCAGGTAGAATAGTTTTAGACGAAAAGAGATCTCGTCTTGCTCCACATAGTATTCAAATATGTGTTTGCAAGAAAGATTGGAATCAAGCGGAGCTTCAAACACAAGTACTAAAGAACGTTGATGATCAGGGCGATGATGATGATCCATGTATGATGATGGATACATCTGCATCATTGTCAGGAGGAGAGTCAGCGGAAGCTTCTAACCAACCAGATGATGATGACGAAGACGAATAGGATCAATCGGAAACGATCAATCAACATTCAACAACTACAAATAAAAGGTATGACATAGAACTACGTGCGCTTTGATTCCTTCGGGATACATAGGCAGCTTCGTATTTATTTGGGTACTAGGTTCAAGTCCATTTTCTCCCTCTTTTTTTATTAATCATCTTTATCGTTGATTCGTTTCTTATTAATTTATTTTTTTTATTTTTTTTAGTAAATATTTTAATAACGATGACAAGCAACGAATTTCACCAATAATCAAGTAATCATCAAAGGTACGTCCGCATTATTATAGTATTTTTATATTATATTTAAAGGAAAAATAAAAATGGAACCGATGGTCCGACCCGCGAGCTGGAACCGCCGTAACCGCCTCATGAACCGTCAAGGAACCGTTTGGAACAGCCTGGAACGGGAACCGGAACGTTCTAATCAGGTTCCAAATGGAACCGGAACGGAACCGGCCCAACCCGGACCGTGGGCATCACTACTCCCACTCAAACAAATTCAATTGCTTGATTTAAATCTTTAATAAGTGAAATTTTATGTTTTATATTTGAATTTTGTGGAAATTATAAAATTAGGTTAATTATTAATTGTTGGATTTAAATTGATTAGATTGAAGATGAAAACATGGATTAAATTAGCAATTGGTAAATTGAATAGAAATTGATATGTGAGTGAATATGTTTATTTAGTTGTTTATGAGATTGAGATGAATTAGGATTCAAGTTTAGGTATACTGATATTGGATATTATTTCTTGGTGTTAAATTGACTTAGTTGTAAATGAAGATTTTGGCATTCAGATTATTATTTTGAATTGGGGCATACTGATATTGGCATTATTAAGCCATATTATGAGGTGATTCCTTCGATGTATTTAACATGTATACGAGTTGGAGTTGTGAATGTGAGCTTGATATGGATAAACTATATATGAAATTAAAAAGGGAACTTGAGCATGAACTTAGTAAGATATTTGATTATGTTATGCGTTAGATATGAAAAGGAGTTGAAAAGGAGAGTTGTAGTTGATATATTGATTGGGAATATAAATATGAAATTGAGATTATAAATTGATTATACGAATACAAATTGGGATGAGAAGTGATACTTGATAACTTGAGTTTTAGCTAAGAGTATAAACATATGTTTAAATATGATTTTGATATTCAATAAGTTGATTATGAATGTAGTAGAAAGTTGGGTGACTTTGCTAGGGAGTGGATGTAAAAATGAATTGGAGTGCAAAAATAATATATAATATTTGTTTTGATATGTTTATTTTGTCGGAGTAATTAAATATGAGTTAATACAATTGTGTAATTTGATGACATGATATTGAATATGGAGTTTGAGTATGAATTATAGAATATAAGTTAGTATGTCGATTAGTTTTATGCATGGGAATGAGAACACGAGTTTGAATTGAGAATTGATTATGTCAAAGGGAATATGGGTTTAATGTGTCAAGTTCAGTTATGAATGAATTTTATGAATTGGATTGCAGAGTTGGTTTTGGCATTGATCCTATAATTTGGATTTATAGTTAGAGCGTAAGTTGGAGTTAGGAACTCATATTTGAGCGTGAATGTAACTTATAGCTTGAATGAATGAGTAAGAGTAGACATTAAACTTTAATGGGCTGTGCCTGAGAGTCATCTCTTAGAGAGACGGTTTCTCAAGAGACCGACTGATTCAAATATCTGGATTCATCTATTTTTGAACCCTAAGAATCTTCGGATTGAATTTGAGTCCGTAACTTTAGAGTTTGAGTTTGGGTTTGAATAGACTCTTTTAAGATTCAGATCGATCCATATACCGTTTTTTTTTTAAATTATACTCCATAAAAACCATTATGTGTATTAATTAGATTACTTTGGACTATATAAGTTTATATAATTTAAATGTAGTTGTCGTATTTATACTTAAAATCGTAAAACTTAATGAATATTTTGTTTAGAACTTGAATCTCTAGCTAGATCAAACCCAAATCCTATCCATGTTCTTCCCTACTCATAATATGTTACTTATGTGATAAGTATTCCTATGTTTTAAAACTAGTTTAGAAAATTTGTGGTGGGGTCACAATATATGAGGTGATAAATATTTGTCACTATTAATAGTTAGTAGAGCGGCAAAAATTAGGATGAATAATTAGAGAGTAAAGTTAGAAAATTAGGATGTAGTCATTCAATGATGTGTAGTATTTCACTTAAGACTTAGACACCTTAAATAATTTCAAATGAGCTTAACATATAATTGGAGGATAAATGTGTTGTTACCCTAAATAGATTGGTATAAATTAGATTTGGTGTCCTTAAAGGGTTGAAATTATTATAATCTATTCTCATGACAGTTGTGGATCATTACGGTAAGTCGGTCACATAATTTGTTTTACTTACACTCTTTTATATGATTCGTTGAAATTACTTTGTTGCTTACTAATCTTTACGCTTTCAGCTACCGTTGACATCACCAATATCAATCTTCTCAATATCTATCCCCCACCAGGACTGGTTCAAAGAATAAAACCACATAGTCAGCCTATGCTGAGTACACATTTAACATAACTTAATGTAATTTCTCTCACAACCCAGCCAAAATACTAATTATACATAAAACTATAACAAAAAGGAAATCTTATAACTATTTATGAGTGGACGTTGCTTTCGGACTATACTCCAACTTTAACCTTCATGTAGGTCATTTATCGGCATGTAGTATTGCCAAACATGTTAAACCAGATGTCATACTATGAATCCAAATACATATGCAGGTAGGGTACATTAATTACATCCTACTAATCATTTTCTTTTACAAACTAACTACTTTATCAATACCATATAAAATCTTTTTCTTATTTCTCTGTTTTTTAAAAAAAATCAAATACTTTTTCATTTTCTTTGCTAAAATATTTCCTTCAAAATCTTAATTATCAATCTATAAAATAGATAGATCTTTCTTTTCAATTTTCTTTACTAAAACTTTTTCTTTCAAAATCTTTAAATCATAAATCTATGGAATGAAACGAACTTTCTTTTCCATCGGGCTATCTAGGCCCTTTGGATAATTTTTAGACAAAGATCCCTAGTGTGCACACTCCACAAACGGTCAAACCGTAGCAGAAGACCTAAGTCCGAAGTACTAAAGTGTCGATATAATCCTGACGAGGTTCCAATTCCTTGAGATACCACAACAAAGGTAATCCCAACTATTTCAAAATATCAAACCATCTCTATTTTATTTCTGTTACTATTCTAAAATTTCAAGGTTCGAAAAATAACTTTCTATATTAGGAAGGACATCTCTCTCTATTCAAACCAATCCCAGCTAAAGGAAAATGCATACCTTTGTAATCTTTTCTCGTAACTATTAAAGTTTTGAGTAAGAAATTTAACCTTTTCGATTAAGAAATCCAACCTTTTCGATTACAAAAAGCCAACAAGCTCAGTCGATACGATTTCTCTATGAAATCAAAATCTTCTATGCTTAATAACTAACAATAAATTTAGCTGAACTAGCTATTGAACTTGATTAACTTTGATTTTATGAAACAACTAAATTTTTTTTCTGAAATTCATAATCACTTCACACTTTACCCTCAAGTAATAATTTTTAATCAATTTACTCTACCTAATCTGAGGTCAAACTCATTTTTTTTCTTTTATTTGAGGCAAAAGAATATTTAAAAATAATAAGCTCATAGGACATGATTTCATACTCATTCATTCAAAGTATAAGTTATATTCACGCTCAAATATGGGTTCCTAACTCCAAGTTACGCTCTAACTATGAATCCAAATTATAGGATCAATGCCAAAACCAACTCTGCAATCCAATTCATAAAATTCATTCATAACTGAACTTGATACATTAAACCCATATTTCCTTCAACATAATCAATTCTCAATTCAAACTCGTGTTTTCATTCCCATGCATAAAACTAATCTACATACTAACTTATATTCTATAGTTCATACTCAAACTCCATATTCAATATCATGTCATCAAATTACACAATTATATTAACTCATATTTAATTACTCCGATAAAATAAACATATCAAAACACATATTATATATTATTTTTGCACTCCAATTCATTTTTACATCCACTCCCTAGCGAAGTCACCCAACTTTCTACTACATTCATAATCAACTTATTGAATATCAAATCATATTCAAACATATGTTTATACTCTTAGCTAAAACTCAACTTATATTCTATAGTGCCCCACGTGTTTTATTTAAAAAAAAAATCGAAAACAGGGGAGGGGATTGTTAGTATTACTCATTTACTCAATACAACTCTTCCTCCACCTCCACTGTCGCTGCCGCACTCCCGCACCACGCCACCGCCGGCTACTGCTCCATCACAGACGCCTTCCGCCGCTGCTGCCTGGTGCTTTGACGTTTTCGGTGCTGCTGTGGGTTGCTCGAAGCCTCGAATCGAACACAGTCGAACTCGAAGGTTTTCAAACCCTAATCCCTAAAATCGAAAATTTTGATTTTGTTTGAGGTATTTTCACTCTTTATCCTAAATCCTAATATTAATCTTGTTCTAATCTTTAATCTTAGTGTTAATCTTAAATTCTTAATCTTAATTTCTTGTAATGTGCTCTTTCGACCATTGAATTTGATTACTGTCTTCATCTTTGATTTTATAATCTAAGTAATATGGAGCCATTTATTTGTTTGAAAAACCCTGGAATTTTCTAGTTTGATGAACAAATTGGGTTTAAAAATCTACATGAATTAATGTTTTGTTTTGGTAAAAAATTGGAAACATTATTTGATTTTTTTTCATTGAAGAAAGTGCAACTGATGTATGGGCTAAAATTTTGTCGTAGCTTTTGTTAATTTGATGTTATGATGATGATAAGAATTCTATTTGTATTGTGATTTTTAAATCTTCAATTGTGGTTGTTTGAATTTGAAGAGTTCATGTCTAGTAATGGGGCTAGTGGCTTTGATTCATTCAATGTTAGTGGTGATGCTACAAATGAAGAGGGTGATTTTGGTTCTTACCCTTTGTGGAAATATGTTGTTAAAGGGGACAAAATGAGTGGGGGTGGGGGTAATTATACTTGGCAATGCAACTTTTGCAAACAAAATAAAGAGTGGTTCATATACTAGAGTTAGAGCACATTTGATGGGTGTTGCAAAAGGTGGAATTAGTCAATGTCCTAATGTAACAAATGAGGATAGAATGCAAATGAGAAATTTAGAAAGACAAGTTGAGCAATATAAAGATATGTACTTGATGGCTCCAAAGCATTGGTGGGCAACTTATGGCTCACAAGTTCCGATGCTTCAAGCATTAGCATTCAAGTTGTTAGGACAACCATCATCTTCCTCTTGTTGTGAGAGGAATTGGAGCACATGTAAATTCATTCATTCATGTACTAGAAACAAACTTGCACCAAAACGTGCTCAAGATTTAGTGTACATTCATAACAATCTTTGTTTGCTTTCAAGGAGAGGTGAGGCTTATAACAAGGGAAGAACAAGGTTGTGGGATGTTGGAGGAGATGACTTTGGAAATCTAGAAGATTCTATTTGTCTTGGCATGGCGGATCTTTCTCTTGATGAGCCCGAGTTGGAAACTACTCTTGTAGCGAAGGATGATGATGGATGTCATATGGATGATGTGTGATGATCAACTTAAATTTACCTGTTTATTTGGTTTTCTTTGATTTGATTTGTATGACTATTTTTAAATACTCATGTTGTTTATTTGGTACTTATTTGCATTTTATGTGAGTTTTATGTTTTTAAAGTGTTTATTTACATATATCAAATGGAAGATTGTAAAATTATCTTTAATTTGATATATTTATTATATTACCATTTTCGTGTCCCCGTGTCCGCCATTTTTAAGTTGGCGTTTTTCCGTACCCGTGTCGTGTCCGTATCCGTGTCCGTTTTAGTGCAACTTAGATGGTGAGCGTTTTGTTATTTTGATTTATCTTTTTTGGTTTTGTTATTTTATTATTATTCATTTTGTCTTTTTGTAGTGATTTATAAATAACAGTGATTGATTAAGAATTTTGTTTAGTATTGACCATTACTTGCAAAGTCTGGCTACAATCAATTGATTTCTTGAAAAAGAATGAGCGAAAGAATGAGCGAAAAAAGTGAATCGGAAACTTCAACTACAACAATGAATTCAACAGGCTTGATTTTATCAAACACAGAAGCATTGACGTCTTTCCTTAAATCTTCATCATCAAATCTCCCCGAAGATCTCCAACAATCTGCACTCACTCTCTGCTCTCAACCCTCAATTTCTTATCAATCTCTGCGATCAATCTGGGCTGCATCTGATCCCCATAGTAGACCTTCTCTTATTACTCTTCTTCGTGGTTCTTCTTTCCTGTTCACTAGCCCTGAACCTAGAGAAAAGGTATGATGTTTTTCCCCTAAAACACATTTTAATTTATGGTCACTTTTGATTTTACGATAATCAACTTTTTTTTTGTTATGAGTATCTGTAATTCTTGTGTTTTTGTTTGGTATTTTCTGGGGTGTTGGAGTATGACTAACTGAAAGGAGAGGTTAAAACCTTACTCAAGGATCACAAAATAAGGTTTAAGTGAGAGTTTAAGTTGTGTCAAATGTAGGAAACAAATAATGCAAGTATGTAATGAATTACAATAATAAATAAATAATTAAGACAAAAATTTAAGGTGGTTCACCAATCTTTGGCTACCTCCACCATTTAGCCTAGGATATGTGTTTAAAAAAGAAGATACAAATTTGAAAGAATTACAATGGAGATTAGTATAAGGGAAGACAGGAGCTAAAATGGGAGTAAATACACATGCAAGAAGGTAGCTTATAATGTGAGACTTTGGTGCAACCTTAAGGGGTCCTAATATGAGGATATATATAGCAAGGGATAGAGTTTTAAGTATACTAAAAGGGGGCAGCAACAAGTGGGACAGCAACAAGTGGGACAGCAGTAGGTAAAAGTCAGCAGCTCTGCACACTCGAATCAGAAGCATCAGTAGGCGCTCGACCCACTGGCTCGGGCGAGCAGCCAGTCGAGCAAGAGGTGCAGCAGCCTCTGGTGCAATTCTTTCCCTTTCCATGCTAATCCACGGTCTCCAATGCTCATGCACATTAATCCTTGGAGTGATCTTTGCACTCTAATTCTTCACATGTCAAGATTTACTACCCAAACAAAACAATCACATGTGATTCTTTGTCCTCTTCTAGTCTTCACTAACTAGGATTATTAATTATCTTAATCATGTTTTGATTACTTGGTAACATGAGTCACTAATAATCCTAACAATCTCCACCTTGACTTGTGTTCTCCAAGTCAAAAACATCACCTTCAAAGATCATCCAACAACACTTACAAAAATCTCTAGCTAGCAACATACTCAACAAAACCAAAATAAACATGTGCACAACAATATACAAAAGCACATGTACTACATGTTAGATTGTGTTGGCTTATTAAAGTATTTGTAACAAGATTGAATATATATTATAATGAAAGTAGTATTCTTTAAATGGGCAATGAAAATTTACTTGGACAACCGTTTGGATTGATTTATAGTTCATGTAGCCGATACTAATCTTTTTGATCAACACTATGTTTGCATAACAACTTTGGTGGGAAAAAAAAAAAGGAACGGAAAGGGAAGGGAGGGAAGGGAAAGGAAAGGAAGAGAAATGGAAGGGAAGTAACTCTTAGCTTGTTTAGGGGGAAGAGAAGAGAAAGGTAGGAAGATGAGAGTTTTCCTTCAAATCTTTCTAACTTTGGAAAGATTGTTACCTTAACAAAAATCATCCATTTAATCTCTCCAAATCCCTCCCTTTCCTTTCACTCCATTTTCTTCCATCCAAACATACCCTAGGACTTTCACATTGTTGTTATTGTAATGTTAGAAGTAATCTTTCCCAATTGTCCTTTGGGTATAGATCTATGTTGTTTTACTTGGCATTTGGCAAATATGTGAAAAGGTTACTTACTTTTTCCTATATTTACTGCTGCAGTTTATGGATCTTCATATACTGATGATAATTGATTGGTCTAGTACATTTATTCCTTTATGTTTTTCTTCAAATTTTGGTGTTCTTTTAATTTTGAAGTAAGAATGATAACGGGATCTCATCAATTACAAGATAGTATTAATTAGAGGTGATAGTTTGTTGATTGGTTTTAATGTATGTATCACAATCCATTGCTTTTGATTTTTCTTGTGATGGATTAGATGTTATGTCTAATGTTTGGGGTTTTGGTTGTGTAGAGTGAAGAACTTAAAGCAAGATTGAGGAAGCTAGAGGAGTTGGCTGAGAGGAAAGCTTATGCAGAGCTTGTGAAAGATATTACTCCAAAGAAAACGCCTGATGAGCCCTTCTCGTCTTATAAGGACCAACTTGGATTTGGTATGTGACATCAAACTTTCACTAATTGTACTGTGTTTTTTTATTACAAGTGGTTTTCACAAGATTGGATATACAATGATCTTGAAATTGCACTGTATGTCAGTAATGGTCCGTCTTGTTCGATCTCCTTTGAGAACTTGTTTCTAGCAACTAAATTTGGTTGCAACAATCTATGGTAAACTATAAATTGTAATACATTGGGATGAATTTTGTGAAGAAAATAAAATTGTTGAAGGAGTATAACCATGGTCATTAAACTTGTCAAGACATATTCCTACTAAAGTTACACTAACTTTTCGTTACCATTCCCACTTTTAGTACTGATTACCAAACGGGCCGTAAAGGTAAGAGGGAGATAGGATATGAGGTGAAGTATGAGCACTTGCTGAAGTCTGAGAAGGAATCACTATACCAGAGGGGGAGTAATCTTGTTGAAGATTACTCCATTGTTTTGGTGTGGTTAGCTCGATTTAAGAGTTTGATGAAGCTAAGTTAAGTGCTCAAGCACATGGGAGAGGAGATACAGCACTTTTTGCTTGGTGAGGCAAATACTTAGTAAGTGACTGAGAATTTTATACTCTTTTTTCACCACAAGTGTCTCATTTACTTTTCGGACACTATTTATCTCGTACTATTAATTTGTATGTTATTATTAATCTACAAGTTAAAGGCAAAGTCAAGTGCGATCTTGTTTGATTCGTCTCAATACAAGGATTATTCATATTAACTTTCCATCATTTTTATTAATGCTCAATCAAAGATTTTAAGGATTGAATAAGTACATTAGATAGAGTGTATAAAGCAAATGGAACACTTGTGGTGTATAGGAGGGAGTATTATTTAGTTGTGATTGTGCTTAACTAAATGCAAGATATACAAACACTAGTTTTTAAAGTTGTATCGTAAAGCTTGTATTCCCTTTCCTTTGTGTATCCAATTTCCCAACACATACAACTGTGGTCGTTTGAAATTCATTTAATATGTCATTATCTATGATGCCATTTCTATCTGCTTGCTCTTGGATGGTTCTTCCGTTATTCAACTAACTTTGAGGCAAATCGTTGCAGGCCTACATGTTGTGGTCATAATGTTTACCGGTTACCTTGTCGGATACATTGCATTCAGAGCATTATTTGATCGCAACCCTGCCATGGTAATTATCGATAAATTTTACAATGAAACATGATTTTAAATGAAGTTGAATTGTTACTAACAGTCGACATTCTATTTTTA
>NC_080060.1:10567756-10587756 GCF_026212465.1 Amaranthus tricolor | reverse complement strand
GAATAAATAAATAAAAAAGAATAAATAAATTAGTAAATCTGCAATTACTTGGATCTCTTTCTACCAATAAACCCCTTACAGTATTTATCAAAAATTCACATCTACAAAATCTTTATCATAAAGTTAAAAGTGAATGGGAAAAGCTGCAATAGTTAAGATGAGTAGGAGTCCATAAGTGGATGATTATCAGATTTGATTTTCTAAGCTAAGTTTTAGATAGGGCCGAAAGTGTAATCTTTGTTATGAACAATCTTTCACGTTGATTCATCTTGATTCATATAGCCATAGAAAATATATTCTTCAAAAGACTAAACATTCAAAAAAAGTAAACGTAAAGGTCACTATTAGTACCCCGCACAAGACAGGATCCGGTGGGGGGTTTTTTTCCTGAAAGACAAGGACAAACCATACATGTTCTCTCAAGGAGGAAGTAAAGAGGATGCGCGCAATAGAGCTCTATCCATTGAGCCACAAGCGCTTTTGGTAAAAACTAAACATTCAAGCTAACGCTATTTTGTGCAACTTCCATATACTCCTTTCCTCTCATGTTAACAACTAGTCCGCATGTCTTATTTCATTGATTCACTTCTACCCCATTTCATACCAGCTTCTTAGCTGTTGATCGGCATACGAGTGAGTAAAGCTAATGCTTTCTTTTAGCACAGCATCTTAGTTTTGAGTTCAGGCAATAAATCATTAGTACTTTTCAGGTAAAGGATCATTTTGTGAAAACAGTCCCTTCATTATATCCCATAACCCATGCTAAACTCGCAATCGTTATAAATGAACTTCTCATAACCAACAGTATGTCTCCAATCACCACTAGCTCTTGGCATCCCCAACATATTGAGCAGTATAAAGCACAGCTCAAATTACAACCAGAGAAGGTCAATCAATCTCTAATGATGACTTTTTTCAATCATCATTCAGAAATCCCAATCAACTTGGGAGGGTGCAACCGGCTAAATATCTTGGTGAGCCAGAATACTACTTCTGGTAGCCAGTCAAAATCAAAATTCAACTTGAACAGTTTTCAAAATCCGCACAAAATATCTTTAGGTTGTGTTTGGGAACAAATATTTCATTTCAAATTGTAGATTTTAATTATGAAATTATCAATGAAGAATTTGAGGATGACAAGGTTCGGAAAGTCATTCTCAAATCCTCGTCTTTAACCACTTTTATAACAATGATGGATTTAACTCAAATACAAATTTAAATTTATTTTATTTGCCAAACACTAAATTTGATTCAAATCTATATTTTCAAATGAAATCTATCACTCCCAAACATAACATTATATTGAAAGGCTAATATGCTAATCTAGTGTTCTCGTTGATGTAAAACCATGAAAGACACTCCAATCACCAGGTATGCTTCTTTCTTCTTGAAAGTACATCCTACGCAGCAACCTTTTCCAAAAACACTTTTGCCTCTCATTAGCTAATCTCTAATATAGTATTCTCGTTGATGTAAAACCAATTCGTACTTCGGTAAAAGAGTTGGCATTAACAAATGCATCAAATAGTATTCCAAGCATTATACGATCCCATAAAGTATGAGAAATGACTTGTCAATACTTGTACAATATCCATAACCTACACTCTACTTCATCACCCAACAATCAAACATGCTAATTTTGACCTATCATACTACTACTCCAAGAACATTAATGTACCTTCTCTCATCAAAGAAGTGCGACTAAATCATTTGCAAGGGCGCTTGACTACTCTTCAAATGAGCCTGGCGGTCGTTCGGTATCCACTTTTTTATACGCGCAAGTAGCTGATGGATGGTTTTGATGGAGAATAAGGCGATGAAGTAGCAAGAGGTACTCTCAATTGGGATTCCGAAGAAAAATATGGTCACTTAAGTTCAAGAAATTTAGGTCTTGAATCAATACAACTATTAGTCTACGACAACACATACATCTCATTGTCCAGCTGACATGAGATTTGAGAAGATTATCATTGCAACTTCAACCATACTTATTAAACCGAAAACATAATGCCCATTTCCACTAAAACTAAAGGTTATGATAACACTAAAACTTAGCTTTTGGTTATGTTTGACCCTGACACTTTCCACCCCTATTATTGATCAACCAGCAAGTTGACACAATGTCCATTTCCCAACACCCCATCATTCCAATTAGTTAAAATTTCATCAATTGATTAAGTTCTTATCACATCAATAAAAGTAAACGAATAAATCAACTTCATGAACAAAACCAAAAAAAGGTAAAAAAAAGCATAATTATATTTACCTTGGAATTAAATTTGTCAATAACAGCCTGAGCTTCTTCACCAGAACCCATTGTAACAAAACCAAATCCTCTGTTCCTCCCATCTTTACCTCTAATAAGCTAAACCAATTTCAAAAAACAAACAATACCCATTAAATAGAATCAAAAACCCATATAAAAAATCACAAATACAACATTAAAGCAGTAATTAAAAAAATGATAAAGCCATCAACTTTAAATCAATAAACTACCTCCACATCTTTAACAGTACCACATTCACTAAACAAATTCTTCAAACCATCAGAAGAAAGAGACCAAGGTAGATTAACGACATATAATTTCCTCTTTAAAATCTTTTCTTGGGTTTCATTGGAAGTCTCCTCTAATGTAACAACTCCTTCAACAGAAGATTGTAGTTCAAAAGTTGGTTTGATAATTGGTGTTTTAATAGAAAAGATAGGAACTTTGAGTGGACATGAAAGGGTGGAATTAGAGATAATAAGATTGAGTAGAGAAAATTGAGACTTTGATGACAATGGAAATTTAGAGAGTGAAGGAGCAAGTAATGAAGTATGGAAGTTGGAGAAGAGGATAGAGGCTTTTGCTTCCATTGATGGATGTGTTATACTATCAACTGTGAATGCTTGTGAGGGGATTGTATTACTCCTGTTTCCATTTTGGTTTAAAACGCCGCGGATTCATATGTATTTGATGTTTTACTCCTTGAAACGCTGAGGTTTTGACAGGATGTGTTTTTGTGGTTGGACATAAGACACCCAAGAGTTCCAATTTGCAATAAAGAAAACAAATTATGAGTACTACTCGACTTTTAAGAGATAAATTATCTTGACTTCGTTGGTAATGAAGTTCCCAAAAAAATATAGTTTATATATTATTAAGTTTAATAATAAGTTTGATAGGAAAAGTAGAGACAATAAACATTAAAAAATATTAAAAAAAGTTAGTGGAAAAAAATATAGGGACCATAATTAATAAAACAATATTTTTATAAAGTTAGCGGAAAAAATATAGTTTCTATAAGAAATATAAAAATGTTAAAATTAAGTTAGTGGAAAATATATAAAGATCGTAAACATTATTAAAATATTAAAATGAAGATAAATAAGGTTATTGTTGTCAAAAATTGTGTTATAAATAGAAATATCTTTATTGAAACTTTAAATGAAACACCCTAAAATGGCAAATAGGAACTTCTTTAAAAAATAGAGAAAGTACTTTTATCCATTTCTAAAATAATATTAACTTTTGATTAACTATAAATGGTATTAATTTAAGAAGTGCTTGCCTAGAATAAAATCAACTTTTATTTATAGTAATTTATTTGACAAAAAATAAAGGTAAATTAGTAGTTAAATAAATTTTTTTTTATTCTAAGAAAACACCACTAAGTTAGCATTATTCATGGTAATCAAAAGTTTGTATAATTGTAAGGTAATCAGAATAAGTTTGTACTATTCACAATAAATTTTCATTTTTCAAATGTTGCCATTTTCAGGTTAAACTACTTTTATTGTATATATTCAGGTTGTATTACGGATAACAAATAATCGAAACAACTGAAGATAAGTTTTAGAATTAACAATCTTAATGTGGGTGAGTTACATTTTCCAATGGAACAAGGTGAAACTGTTCACACAAATTTATCTCAAATAAGTGAGTTATCGCAAGTGTACGGTGTTGTAGCACATACGGGTCGAACACAAGAAGTGGAATGCGAGACTTAGGGCCTCTTAGGTATTGGGATGACATAAGATAGGGGTAGATGGTGGTATAAACTATGATTGTAACTAACAAAAACAATAAAGAAAGAAAATACCAGGGTAGGGGCTGACTTACATGCAATAGACTTTATATGACAAGTTAAGGGTCTACTTCGGGTTAATTGTAAAGGTGTGGATTCAAATAAGAAGAGCGATTCGATCCTGGATCGGGCTTGGGATAGCCTCCGAGAATCTTATTCCCCTCACTCTCACGAGCGAGAATAAGACCCACGGGCAACAAATACCCAACAACCCTTCAATCCCTCTCTACTCTCGTAGGCGAAGGGTGAAACTCCCAATCTCTGGGATGAGTGGAAGGTTCAACTCTCGTTGATCCCTTACCCTCAACTTCGATCATTGAGAGAGAGGTCGGATCTCCAAGAAACCCAACTCTCGTTGGTGTTAGAGGGTGATCTAAGTGACCTCAACACAACAAATAGAGTAACCCACTTCTTGGTTTCATAATCAAACTAACATCGACCATTAACTACCAAATCAGTCCATTTGCAAAGGTTGGGTCAACCCCAACCCTAAAAGACTACTTACTACTCATACTATCAATATATCTAGCAATGACAACAAAGGCTAACATGATAATCAAGCTACTAAAATTTAGCAAAAACATAGTATAACTCAACAATGGTGAATATCACAAACCATTATGAAATTGCAAACTAACAAAGGATTAATGTTATTAAAGCAAGAAGGAATATACCTACAAAGTTTGGGAGTGATTGGTAATCAAAGATATAGAACCCAAAAATTGCAATAGCTTTAACTCTCAATAATGGAGGTTGAGATGAACATAAACCCAAAAATAGTGAGAGAATAGAGAGAATACTTGAAGGAATCACAATCAGAAGATAACCTTGATTACAAATTAATTAAAATGCTAAAAGATAAAATCTAGGGTTCTTTAGGCTAATGAAAAACAAAATAGATAGTTGGAAACAAAAAATAATCTACAATAGGTTAAGCTAAAACTATTCTAGGGCTCCCCTTTTGGCTATTACGTCAACTCTTATATATAGGAAACCCCCCTCATGACCTAAAACCTCTTATAAAATAGACATTATACACTTAGAAGGCCGTCCAAATTATAATTAGGCCTTAGGGAAATGTGCACCTAAATCGAAGAAGCCAAATGTTCAACTCGAGAAGTAATCGATCACAGATGCACTGAGGTCTCTCGAAAAGGGGTCGAACGGTCGATCCAAAGAGATCGACCGATCAATCTCAACTATTGTCACCATGAAATTTCTGGAGTTGAAATAGATAGGATTGATCAATCGATCTCATGCTGCTGCTACATAGCGCTTCTGGAAATGCTACCAAATAAGATCAACTGTTCGATCTAAAGTGATAGACCGATCGATCTCATCAAAATCTCTTAAAATGCTCAAGTCAAGGTTCTCTTGCCTTCAAATGAGTGCTTGGGACTATCTCCTATCCTCGGTTTAGCTCTGTTCCCTCTTCAAAACCTCCGGCTGATTAGGGGCGCATCGTCCCTAACTTGCTTTGCTCGAGAAAAGGTGATCAATCCTGCAAAAATGAGAAAAACACAATATACCCTACTCAAGGGCGATCAAATCCCTTAAAACTAATAAGAAAAAACAACAACCGCATGAGAATGTAAATTAAATAAGCATAAAACAAGGGTAAAATGGAGAGTTATCAATAACCTTAATAACTTTGACTTGTCCGTTGATTTATCTTGTGATAGCTCATTTATTGTTCCTTCTATAATGGTTTATGAAACTTCGGATATGACTTGTGCTAATGATTTTTATGTTGAAACCTTGCTAAAAGAATTTTTGTGTCTTTGTGCTCAATTCTTGGAGAAAGAGATCAAAACTATGCATTCATGCGTCAATAGGAATAAAGATCTTAATTCATCTTATTAGAGTCATCTTGGTGAGGAAGTAGAGAAGTCACTTGGTGAAAATTTCGTAGTTAATAACATGTTTGTTGATGAGAGGAAGTAAGGTCTTTAGTCTATGATGTTATTGAGTCTTATGATATTACTTCTTATGCTTGTGTCTCCCCATCTCCCCTCATCCATTCACCTCCCATTGAGCGTGACTCCAACATTGACCATCCCAAGTTTTTTAATAAGGAGTGTCACTCCAAATCTATTTGGAAACGTGCAATAGATGCACTTGAATTAATGTTAAAGGGTAACAAAGTCTATGATGAAGAAACATTAGCAGTGGTTAATTCTTTTGATACTGAGCTTCTTCATCTCAAGATTTCTTCATATCTCGAATTGTTTCCGACTAAGGAAGCAAAGCCCTTTACGGTTGCATCACCACCGTACCTTTAATTTATAAGAGTACTATAGAGTTTCTTAATACTACTTTTATCCTTGTTTATTATACTATTAACGAACTCTTCTATTATATTCTCTTTGACCATGATCCATATGTGCTAAATTGGAGTAATGTGTATTTTATTCTTGAATGTGCCGCTAGGCTGTTTGACAAATTGAAAAGTACTCTCACCTTTATTTTTTTAGCTATTTTTCTTTTAAACTACCTCTATTGTGTTGGTTTAAATTTTTCAGAGGATTCGATAAGGTGCTAAGAGCTTTGACAATGTCCAATCTTGAGCACAAGGGTCGAGCTATAGACATTAAACAAGCGCTTTGTGGGAGGCAATCCATACTTTTAATCACATTTTATTTTTGTTTAAGTTCTTTATACAATAGACTTTCCTTATTTGTGTGCTTTTGTGCTAGCATGTCTTTGTTCCTTTGCTATAATGTAAAGCATCGTGGACAATGCCTCTGATAAGCATGAGAGGAGTCTACTCTTGCTTAGTTGTAGATTTTATTGCTTTCTTTGTTGTAGATTTTTTACTTTCTTAGATTAGGACTTTATTACTTTTTATTATTGTTTATCCCTACACTTAAAAAATTGAAAAAAAATTTAGAATGCCAGCCGAAAACCTGTATAGGAGGTTTACGCAAAAGGAGAGCAAGTGATCATCAATTGTTGTTACTTTTCATCCCTCGTCGCGGAGCTTGTAGATATATTTCTATTCCTATTCTTATCTTTATCTATAATTGTAGCTCCAACCAATTGTCATACCCTAACCCACCTAGTCATCCTTAATTAGATTCTCGTATATCACCTTTTGTGTAGCCATTTGATGTTAATCTGAGCTAAAAATTTGTAACCAAAAAATTACCCCCCATCCTCTATATTCCAAAACAGTTCTTGGATTGCGAGATCCAAAAGCTCCATTATTTGGTTGTGGTTGTGGTGATGTTGTGTTGAGATGGGTATAAGGACGACAAGGGTTTGGGATTTTTATGGGCTTACATAGTGAGATCATTATGTGAGAGTAAAGAAGATTAGGATAAGAAGCCTTTTACTTTTGGGGAGTCATAAGGAGAAGTTGTGTTTCATGTTATAAGAGGTAATGATGCAACTAATAACACTATTTCAATTTATCATTCGTGTTTCATTAGTTAGCTATGCAATCTGTGTTTGTGCTTTAATCTGTTATATCCAAGATTGCTGAAGATCCTATTTTTTGTAAATTTGTAAATTTGTTTTTGGGTGAATTTATTATAAAAAACTTACTCAAAATAAGCTTCAAAAAATTAATTCCCTAAATAAGTCCCTCCTTGTCCTAGCTTGAGGTCAGGTATGTTTGCTATCACTGTTACTAATAGCGAACAAAGAAATTGGAATGAAAGTTGTTCGCTGTTACTAGCAATGAACAAAACAGCGAACAAAAGGAAGACAATGTTACAGCGTTGGAAGGGACAAAAAAATAAAACAAAGTTTGTTCGTTGTTAGTAACAGTGAACAAACTTTATTTTATTTTTTTGTCCCTTCCAACGCTGTGACATTCTTACTTTTGTTCGTTGTGAGTAACAGTGAACAAAGAATTTTAAGTTTTTTTGATCAGTTTCTTTTTTTGCTGTTAGTAACAGCGAACATACCTAACCTCAGCTGGGATAAGAAGACGCTTATTTTAAAAATTAAAATTTTTTGAAGTTTATTTTAGATATTTTTTTTTATAATAAACTTACTCTATTTAAATTTTCTAGATAGGTTGAGTTGTATACCATGAGCCAATCTTGAGAACAATAAGCCAATCCTTTCCAAACCTCTATAGCTATAATAGGAATTCTCCTGTGCTGTCGTCTCTTGTATGCGACATAATCCAGCCCACTAATGATATTGGTTCAAGACTTTATAAATGATTAGTTTAACTATTTTTGAATTTAAAAAACCTTGTCAAAGCCTTAAAAGTCCAATTTCAAGTATTAAAATTACAATTTCAAAATGTATATACATTGCTCTATAGATATTTAATATTATTATTTCAAATATCCATATTATTTGATTTTTATTGTAAACAGTTTCTTAGGTAAAGTTTTGAGTTCTAATAGTTTTTTTTTTTTCAATCAAAAGGATTACTTTATGTATAAAGAAGAAGATGCTAACAAAATTTTATACTCCCTCCGTTTTCATATGTTTTTCTCAAATAGAATTTACAAATTTTAGTGTCAGACTTTGACTATGATTTCTTATCGATATATATAGAAAAACAAATTCATGTAGGATCTTGATAAATTCGTCTCAACATATATTTTCTAAATATCAACTTTTAATAATTTTTAAAAACTCACAATCAAAATTATTTGATTTTTAAGTTTGCATTGAAATCTGCACAAAAAGTGAATGGTAAGAATAAATAAAAACAGAGGGAGTAAATAATTAGTATGACTACTTTAGAACTTAAAAAGTCTTCTCAAAGGTATAAAAGCCCTATATCAAGTATTAAATTCCGATTGAAAACGTATATACATGGCTTTATAAATGTTTAGTTTTAGTATGATTACTTAAGAACTATAAACCCTTCTCAAATGCTAAAAATTCTATTGCCCAACTCCAATGCATAAAAGCCTTATTTCAAGAATTAAAACACCTCCTCTAAGGATTAAGTTTAATAGTCCACTTGAAAAATGAACACATAAAATTCACATTTTAATGCTTAAAGGCTCTATTCCAAGTATTAAAAGACTTCATCCAAGGCTAAAGTGTATTAGGTGATTTGATAGTTTCAAATATGTAGTCCATAAAGATCAATATTAAAATAAGTAAAAAGAACACAACTTAAACAAATTAAAATTTATATATACAAATGGATTTACACATAATACTGGAATATCTAACAAAGGTCTTGATTTTTTAAACTCCCCCCCCCCACAAAAGAGGTCCATGTTGTTTATCTCGAGCACAATAAAAGGATTCTCCATTTCCTTTACATCTATTAAACAAAACACCACCTCATTCCGATTTCAAAAATTACATCAATTACATCAAGATACTATTTTAAATCTAGACTTTTAAGTGCCAAACCCAAAACTAAACCCAAAATCAAATCTAAGTCCCGTAGGAAAATAAAAATAGTACTAAATATCTTATAGGAAAATAAAATATATTAGAATTTCTTTTCTAATATTTAGAATGTTAAGGTTGTTTTGTTTTCTTATTTTTAGTCCTAATCTCATGTATTAATAGAGGTGTTTCTCTTATTGATAAATCAATACAAACTAAGTATTCAAAACCAAAATTAATCTTTATTTTCGCATTATGATTTTCTACAAGGTATCAGCACCGTGAATAATCCAATCCCGTGTGAGGTTGCGAGGGGGAAAAATATAGGAGACAAGGGAGAAGAGTCATCATCGGGATCTAATCCCTCGGAAAATAAAAATACTATCCCACTAGTTGCGACTACACCACCATCAGGACTCACCAATAGTGAACTAAAGCCACCAAGCTAAGCAATGGTGAAAAACAGGTTCAAGAGGAAGAAAGTTTAGAGGAGAAAAAAAATCCGAAAGAGAAGGGAGGGGTTAGGATTTTTGATGTTTTGATCGAAAAAGGGGTTAAGGGTTTTGAAGATTCTAAATCCACATCCGTTTTACCGGGTAAATCTTTAACCCGCGAGATGACCCAATCAATCCCACAAACTCAATAATTAAGCCCACAAACCAAAATCCAAATCTTTGACCGTAATAATAAAATAAATCAATCCAATTTATTTCTTGATTTTTATCTAAAACTCAAAAAATTGAAAATTAATTATGAAATATTTGCAGAAGAGATTATCAAAATTTTCTTTGTAAAATCAAAAGATTAACTAGAATACTTTCTGTTAAAGGCGATTGAATTCGAAGAATTGAAAATTATTATGCAAGATCGGTTTCGATGATCTCGAGACCTAACTTGAGGGGACGTGTAGGAAAATAAAAATAGTATTAGGAAAATAAAAATAGTATTAGAACATCTTGTAGGAAAATAAAATATATAGAATATATTTTCTAATATTTAGAATATTAAGGTTATTTTGTTTTCTTATTTTTAGTTTTAATCTCATGTAAAAATAGAGGTGTTCCTCTCATTAATAAATCAATACAAACCAAGTATTCAAAACCAAAATCAATCTTTATTTCTGCATTATAATTTTCTACAAACCCAAACCCAAAATATACACAATTCATAATTCATATGCCCTTCCAACTAAAAAGCTGTCCACAAACACCCCATTTCCTCCTTCAATCTTCCTTTAAAACACAAGATCATTCCCACAAAATCAAACGCTTACCAATCTCTCAACACCTTAAAAAATGGCACCAAGTAATAATGTGATAGGAGCCATAAACTTTATAGGAATACTACTAGCAATACCAATTATCGGTACCGGAATATGGCTAGCTAGTGATCCAGAGAACTCATGCATTAAGATCTTACAATGGCCCGTTATAATCATAGGTGTATTAACCCTAATAGTTGCCCTAGCCGGGTTCGTGGGGGGGTTTTGGAGAAACGCTCCTTTACTAATATTCTACCTTATTGGTATGCTTATTATGATCATTTTGTTAGCTTGTTTGGTTGTTTTTGTGTTCATGGTAACAAATAGAGGGTCGGGTCACCCGGCCCCTAGTCGGGCTTACTTGGAGTACAGGCTTGATAGTTTCTCGGGCTTTCTTCGACGGAGGGTTAATGGCCCGTTTAAATGGGCTTTGATAAAGAGTTGCTTAAGTTCGTCAAGTATATGTCCTGAGTTGAACCAGACTTATACAACAGCTCAAGATTTCTTCAATGCTCCTCTTTCCCCAATACAGGTAAATGTGATTCAATATAACTTTTTTTTAAGTAATGTTTAATTTAGAATGCATGAGAATCTTATTGATGCTTGACTATGAAGCAATAGTAATGCATGTTAATTTCTTCCTTTTCTGGTGTTCTGGGTAAAGGTTAAGATCACATTCCAATAATAATGCTAATTTAATTTTTTTTTTATTGACAATGCTATATTCTTAATTTAACAAGATTTGTCAAATTTTGACCCCACAAAACATTAAATTGGAATCCGTCTTCAGTTTAGTAGGTCATAACATGAAAATTTTAACTTATAACCTGAAATACGAGAGAATATTGGGTTAAAACCGACCATAATTTGAACCCGACAATCATTAACATTTTCTTGATTTTGTGAATATTTCAACTTCTCCATTATCAATTTTTGTTGATACCAACTATATGTCTCGACAATTTTTATATTTTTGAGTCTCTTATATTTCAACTTCTACATTATGAACTTTAAAATACTTTCTCCGTTCTATTATATTTGACATTTTATGTAATTTAATGTGTTATTTTGATCATTTATATATTAAACTATACATATTTGAAAATTTAAAAAGTTAATACTATGAAAGTAATATACTATTAGATGATTCAAAAAAGATTTTAATTGAATTTATTTTTTCTTATACATTAGTCGTAATATATAAAATAAGTTTGAACGATAAATAGTATCATTAACCATTATATATGTAGCGAGTATTTCAGAACAAATAACCTTATGTAAAAAATGAAATACATGTTACAACTGTGACAAAACTTGATTCTCACAACTACTATACTTGAAAATCATTTTATATCAATCCATGTTATGCAAATTAAATTGATTCTTTGCTTGTTTTGGTTTCAACAGTCAGGATGCTGCAAGCCACCAACAGCATGTGGCTACACTTTTATAAACCCAACATTTTGGATAAGCCCAATTGATACAGCTGCAGACATGGATTGCTTGGCATGGAACAATGACCAAACTCAGCTTTGCTACTCTTGTGAAGCTTGTAAAGCTGGTTTACTTGCTAGTCTTTCTAAGCAATGGAGAAAAGCTAATATTATCTTAATTATTGTGCTTATCCTCCTTATTTGTGTTTATCTTTTTGGTTGTTGTGCTTTTAGGAATGCTAAGACTGAGGAAATTTTTAGAAAATATAAGCAAGGTTATACATAATAATCAAACTGGATTACTTTTATATAAATAACCTTGCTTCATTTTTTAAATGATTATTTTACTTTGTACAAAGTGTGTTGAATTATGGACATTGGAAATATATGTTGAGTTTAGTTTATGTTTATTGTTTCAATGAGCTAAATATCTATTTCTTTTTTATTTCGGATTATAATAGTATAATATGTATACTTTTAATTTATTGGATGTTGTACTTGTAGGCAAAAAAAAAAATCTAATAGCTAATTTTGTCATTAATAATGTTAAGGTTGCATATATTTCTACCATCTTTTTCTTTTGCCTATATTTTTCTTGTTTGTCTTTTTAGTTTTAAATTGACCTAACGAAATTAATTAGCCTTTTCGGTCGTCGCCTAATACTATGTCTCACACTAAGGGTTGGGTAACGTTACTACTCCCTCCATTCTTTTTTTTATCTTTCTATTTGGAATATGGGAAGAAATCAAAAATAAACAATAATTACACAGTAGATACTATGAGACTTGAGTAAACTAATATAAAAAATAAAGATTCTATTGATTGATGTCTAAGTGTAATAATGCTACTAAATTTCATTGGGTGTAATAAATTAAATACAATGAAAATTGAATGTAAATTAATTTTTATAGATTCGAGTATAAATATAATAATTTCTTTGAATTTTATTAATTATTAAAATAAAATAATTCTAAATAAAAAAATATTTTAAAAATTTTCAAATGAGAAATATAAAAATAACAGAAGACAGCGAAAGAAATATAAAACTTTTTACTAAAACATGACTTGAAAGTTGAGCACACCCAACTTCCAATGTATGAAGAGCCCTTCTCGCAATATTCTAGCTATTGGTGATGAAAGTTTTGCCCGAAAATAGATGCCTTATAAACATGGCCCGACCCGTTCTTGATGACCCTTATTTGCATTGATTTTTTTGGGGATGTGGGGAATGTGTTTTCTAGTTTGGTGGGGTATTATTGAAGACTGATAAGGAACACAAAATGACCATCTCGGAGCGGGAATTCCGCTTGGCGCCGAAAGGTGAATGCTTTTGATGATTACAAATTTTTGTGATAGACTATTTTTAATTGGACCGACTTATAATATATTTTATAAAATATTATAAGTAGGTATATAGACATTTAAGATATTAGAAGTAGGCATTAAGAATACGATAAGTAAACATTAAGGATAATGTAAGTAGGCATTAAGAAATATGTAAGTAAGCATTAAGAATACGGTATCTCAAGAGACCAGCTGTTTGATGATAATGTTTTTTATGTTTTTTTTAGTTATTTTTCCCTCCGAATGATGTTAGACAGTGAGGGTTACTTGCTTAGTTTGACGAATATTACAACTAAAAATGGCACTATATTGGTATTTAATGGTTTGATGCAATGTTGTTTCTTCCTCACTAATTGGTTTCACATGCTAGTTGTTTCGTTACCATATTTTGGAGAGCAAGTTAAATTTTATCGAGCGTTTGGCATAGAAGATAAAAAGAAAAAAAAAAGGGTCAATTAAAGAAAAATATATTAATAAGTGTTAAACATATCGGTTGTTTGACATTAATATGTTAAGATAACATTAAAGAGATGATTTTCCTTTCTTCTAGTTGCACTTAAAAAATAAGGGGAATCAAATAAGAGCAAAGATTAAACCAAAGAAATGGAATAAGTTAAAATCTTTTGTTAAAATCTTTTTTATACTAAACAATAACTAATGGGTTACGCTAACTCATTCCATTACCTAAATTCAAAAAATATATACCAAACTTGTCCTTAAGGTTAAAGGTAGTATTTGTTGGGTGTATTTACCGTTATGTACACGACTTCAATATAGTCAAGTTTGTCACTATTCAAAAGGCATCTAAGACACCATTGTTCTTCACATTTGGCCTCAATTGTCTCGATGCGTAGGCAATAACTTTCCCCTCTTGCATGAGTACACAACCCAAGCCTTCTAAAGATGCATCACTGTATACCGTGAACTCTTTTCCATCCTCGGGCAATACAAACACTAGAGCCGTTGTCAACCTCTTCTTCAATTCTAAGAAAGCGTCTTCGCACTTTTGTGACCACATAAACTTGGTATTCTTTCAAACCAAACTGGTGATCGGTAGTGCGATCTTAGAAAACCCATCCACATATCTTCGGTAGTAACCTGCCAAACCCATAAAGCTTCTTACCTCAGTTACACTAGTCGGTGTTGGCCAATCAATGATAGTCTTTATCTTTTCGGGGTCCACTGTTAAGCCATCTTTTGAGATTACATGACCTAGGAAGACAACTTGATCCAACCAAAATTCACTCTTGCTCAACTACCCATACAAGTTTCTTTCCCTCAATCGTGTTAATACCAATCTTAAGTGCTCCTCATGATCTTTCTCACTCTTAGAGTACACCAAGATATACTCTTGGTCTGATAAACCCTTTATCTTGTAACTCCTCGAGTTGGGTTTTTAGTTCAGCCAACTCAAGAGGTGCCATTCTATATGGTGTCTTTTAAATCAGGCTTAACCCTAGAACTAGGTCTACGTGAAAATCAATCTCTCTCTTTGGAGGTAACCCAGGTAGATCATCGAGAAATACATCAGAAAATTCTCACACTATCAAGATTTTGCTTAAGTTGACCTTCTTGTATGTTGACTCGCTCATGTGGTAGACATGGGCTTTCCCACCTCTCTTTGGAAAGGTGGCAAGCCTCTCAATCATCTCTGGCTCAATATTAGGTATGGTCCCATCACTAAAAGCTACCTGATCCCCTGGATTGTTCCCAACCTTTACATTCCTCTCATAGCACTCAATCACTGCCTTGTGTTTACCTAGCCAGTCCATTCCCAAAATGGCATCAAACCCTCCTAAGTCAAATACAATCAGGTCTACCTGGAACTCCTTACCCAGGATCACTAATGGGCAATTAATCAACTTTATATTACATGATACCGTTGATCAATCGGGTAAGTCAACTCTATGCATTATAGGACATACATTAACATAACAGTTCAAGGATCTCACAAATGACGTAGAAACATAAGACTTATCGACCCCAGAATCAAATAAGACTCAAGCGAACTTACCAAGCAATAACAGTAATCCGGAAATGACTTTACCTTCTGTTTTAGGAATCAAGGTGTTAGGCTCCCCCGCTGCAGTAATGGCAAAGAATTTTCCTCCTCCCCGGCGCTGGTTCCTTTGGCCTCCAGAAGATGAGGCTCTATTGCCTCCTTTATATTCAAGGCGGAGCTGAGAGTTTTTGTTACGTTGGTTTCCTTGATTTCCTGAGTATCGTGCTCCACCATTCCCGGGGTTTCCCTGGTTCTTGCCCCAATAATCTCGAGCCAAATGACCTGGTTTTCCACAATTTAGACACACAACCTTACCCTCACAGTTGACTCCCTTAGAGTGTCATTTCTTGCATCTGTCACACAATTGACTTTTTAGCGGGTTGGAGTTTTGTGGATTTTTGTTGTTGTTGAAGCGGTTTTGGTTTTGGAAGTTTCTGGGGTTTTGGTTTTGGAAGTTTCTGGGGTTTTGGTTTTGATTCCCCTTGAAGTTTCCTCAGCTCTAGGCTTCTTACTCTAACCTCCCCGGTCTCCCCCAAATCTCTTTTTTCTCATATCTTCCTCTCTCTTGCAGACCATTTCTTTCTCCACAGCATGTTCATGCATAGCTTGAAAAGACTCATTGGCCCATAAACTTTTGGTAGCTGAAGTTGAGACTATTGTAGAAGCGATCCATCTTTTTCTTTTCATCAAGCATATAATCTGGAGCAAATCGAGCCAACTCCAAGAATTTGTTAGCATATTCGGTAACGCTAATAGAATGCTGCCTCAGGTAAAGAAATTCTTATTCTTTTTGTCTCTATAGGGTTGTTGGGTAGAACCTCTCCCTTAGTTTCTTCAAGAAATCTTCCCATCTTCAACTTGTGGGTTGTGCTGCTCCACTAGAAGATATAGAGGTAGATGAGACACCCTTTAAGGCTCTTCACCAAAGCTCTGCAAATCCCACTAAATAGAATGCTGCAAGTTTAACCTTAAGATTTTCTGGGCAGTTCACCACCTCAAGAATTTTCTGGGTTTCATTGATCCAATCTTCAAGGACAACTGGATATGTAGCACCATTGTAGGTCTTAGGCCTGTGTGTAGCAAGCCTTTTGTAGAACTTAGTCTCGTCATCCACACTAGCATGTTGATTCGCTATGAGCTGGACCAATTGAACATTGGTCTCTTGCATGACTCTAAGTTGCTCAGTTAGGAGATTCAACTGGGCTTGGGGATCCATTCCTTCCTCGATTTCCTCTTGGTTCCTGCCATGAGGTAATAACTAATTAATAATTATGTCTTTAAGACAAATATATATGCACATGCATAACACTCTTTCTTAACTCTCATTGAATAAGTAGCTTACTAGCTTAATCAATTTCCATCCCCATAGATAACTTGTTTAACAGTTTCAATACTTTTAATGACGACCTTACCCTCTACTTAATTTACCATCATGCTTAGGCAACTGAGCCATATAATTAGATCATGACTTGCTTACAAGGAACCTTTAAGGCACCTAGTTTACTAACGGTACTTAGTCAATAATCTGATTTATGTTAAACTTACAACTTACATCCTTTCTTTACCGATAATCCTTATATCAGTTCATTTCCTAATGACTACTATTAGTTACTCTGAACTTCAACTTCTCTAAGTTAAACTAGTTCTCAAATACAATAAAGAGATCTAAACAAAAGGGAAGTCATACTACAACTCGGGTTCATCTTCCGCTTGCATATCCATTCTCCGTCCAGGTGCCATAAGGGTTTACTCTAAAAACAAAACCATTGGAAAAACATACAAAGCATAGTATCAACAAAAAGGCTAAGTATAAACACACTAGTGTCCGTCAAACAAGTTATTAAAACCTTTTTGATTTGAGTAAATTCATTTTGAAATATGCTTTTTCATTTAATAAATCATATTATCATTCCAACCCAGTTCAATGGTTCTATAGTCATTTCAAGTTCTCATTTTTCATCATCAATCATAAGATCTCAATGGATCCAAATTAATTTCAAACTCATATCATAAGTTTGCAAGGGTACTCTGTGAGTCATCCTGTGACTCGTTTGGTAGTCGGTCTACCATCCGCAACATGTCCGGCAAGTGTAACACAATGGTATTGTGAACAATACGCGCTCAGCATTGGTGAGCCGTTTAATCATGCACACAACGTTTGCTGTGGCATATGTACTCGCCATTTAGGCTAAAATATTTTTGTATATAATATATATCTTGTAATTTCAATAGCATTTGAAAGTCACAAATATCAACTTTTTCCATATGATAAACATCTTTTATTTGCAACATAACAAAACATACTTTATTTGCGACTTAACAAAATCAAATCATAATATTTCCCATATGGGTAAAACATGCTTAGCATAATCATATCATCAAACATAACCTTTGTATTATATTGAGGCATCACTAGCATGTATAAAAATGCATCGTAACAAAAAGTGATTAAAGTTCAATATGATTTTTCAAGGAAACTACTAAAATATTTCGTTTCAATCCTTCTTAAAGTAAATATAATTTAAAAGAGTTTTGAAATTCATTCAAAACAACTAGAATATAATTCATAAGTCTATAAAATCATTATCACAGAAGATTTCATAAAACTATATTTTCTTAAATACCAGATAGTTTTGTTGGTAATAAAATCGATAATTGATTTACAAAATACACATTAATTCTTCAACAAGGGCCAAATTAATCAAGTCATTATAATACCTTATTTAAAATGAATTTAAGGTTGTACCATCAGATCATAATTGGTTATGCGAATTTATAACGATCTTACGATTATTTTCCACAATTTAGGTATTTACCGTTATTTAAATGGTGTCTTAAATCCGTAAAATTTATAAACCATCTAAGTTAAATTTATTTTATACTTTGAGGCAGTAGATTATTAATATAATTAAAATTTTTTGATATAGGTCTATTTTTAACCAAATTTTATTAACAATATTATACCTTTTAATAAATAAACATATTCTATTAATTTGATAATTTAGTAAATAATTAATAATTAGCTTAATAAAATTACACCAAAGTTCTCGAAGTTATATGACACTTTTATTAGCTCATTTAAACTTGTAAAAGTTATGTATGATATTTATTATTTTGTATAGGCATTTTATCGATAAATAAAATAAAAACGATTTTAAATTTTTTTTAAGTCCGAATAAAATAATATAAAAATTCTATGATGTTCCAGAAACTATTTTAAGGGATATAAAATTTTAGTACCATTACAAATCACTTGAGATATTTTTAATAATTAATTTCTTTATTTTACCGATAAAACAAATAAAATTTATTTAAGTCTATATGTGGTCACGAAAATCCATATAAATTTGTGTATATGTATCTACTATTTATATACGTGTCTCATAAATGTTTCATGTCCAAAATACGTCATTTAGTTTTTTTTTTTATATTTTACGGTTTTCTAACTTACCGATTATTAAGGTCCTTAAACGTCAACAAAATCTTGCCAAAATTTTACCAATTTTACTTACTTTCCACATGAGTGTGTGACAAAAATTTCAAATCATATGCCTTTATTTGGTAATTATTTTATACTTTACTATTTTACAATTTACTGATAAACAATTTAACGATTACTCAAAAATCATGAAAAATTCAAAACTAAATATATTCTGGCCAAATCTTGTTGGACACATTATAATATGTATTTAGTAATTATTTTTGATGATGAAGAGTTTATCTAATACCATGTTTTATAATAAGAGTATTTAACACCTTAAAATCCATTAAAATATCAATTTAACGAATAATTTCAACAAAAACAAAAAAAAATATTCAAGAGATTTTCTTAACATATAGCTACTGGAAATTACTTTTAAAATGAATTCAAATATTTTCAAAGTTCATATAATCATTTCAATCACAATAACTTTCACAAAGTAGTGTTAAACATGCCTTTAAACATATTACAATTCATAAAATCGACATGCATGATGTCCACAATAATAATACATGTAATAAATTATTGCATGCTCAAAATTATCATTTTGACATCATTTTTCAAGATTTTAAGAACTTCTCTTTGGGAATTTTATTTTTAAAAACAAGTTTATACACAAACTTTCCCAACTTGTTCTTAAATCCTTTAAAAATCACCCCATATGGCATATATAATTATTTCGCAAGCTCCCACGTAAGCTCTTACGCGTTCTTAGAAGTGGTTCTAACTTCGGGTCCTCGCCCTTCAAGTCTCAATTCCAACTCTTCAACTAAACATATTGCATTCATCCAAAAATCAATAATAATTTTGGATTTCTAACATGCACATAACTTTCCTTAGTTGGAGTTGTTAAAATAATTATTGTGATGATTTTAACATATTTGGAGTATACTTATTATGTTAAGCAACATACTTAATTAAGTCCCATAATTTTACTTAAATCCTTAAAGTAAGAAAAATTTATGAGTTTGCGGAAATATATTTTCTTAGTTTTCAACTTTTATAGATTTACACAAGTGATGATTTTTCCTCTTTTTAGTCATAAAATATATCTTTATAACATACTTGATTCATGAGAAAGATTTCATACAAAAAT
>NC_080060.1:10560256-10562756 GCF_026212465.1 Amaranthus tricolor | reverse complement strand
GAGAAGATCAAAAGACAATTACTGGGAACTTCTGACAAATACTGAGGTGTGTTTTGCGATTGCACAACATCCTATTGAAAACTCCTGAACCTATCCCCGAGGATAGCAATGATGAGAGATGGAAGTGGTTTAAGGTACATAGATTAACTGTTTTTCTTTTAGGTTTTATACGAGTTTATTTAATAATGATACATTTTTGTATGGTAATTTGTAGAGTTGTCTTGGGGCTTTAGACGAAACATTCATTAAACTAAAAGTTCGAGAGGTTGACAAGCCTCGGTAGCGAACAAGAAAAGGTGACATTTAAACTAATGTATTGGCAGCTTATTCGGCAGATATGGAGTTTACCTATGTTTTACCGGGTTGGCAAGGCTCTGCAGCTGATAGTAGAATCCCAAAGGATGCCCTTTTAAAAACTCATACAATTAGGATTCCTACCTATCTTAACATCTTAAGTTATGAATGTAGATTAATGATGAACTTTTTTATCAATTTTCTTAGAACCTTATTACTTAGTTGATGTTGGATATACAAATGGAGAAGGCTTTTTGGCCCCATATAGAGGCCAAAAGTATGATTTAAAAGAATGAAAAGATGGTTACAAACCAAGAACATCACTAGAGTATTTCAACATGAAACACTCGGCTGCGAGAAAATTTAATTGAAAGGTGTTTTGGTTTGTTAAAGAATATGAGATGGGCAATACTTTGCAATTCTAGCTTTTATGAAGCTGAAAAACATGCCAATATTATATCTGCATGTTGTCTTCTCCATAATCTTATTCGTAGAGAAATGAAGTTTGATCCACTTGAGCCTTTGTTGGATACTGATTATGGACGACAATTGATGAATGTTGCTGATGATGGCGACAATATTGATGTAGTTGAATCATCTATCGCTTGGACTCTTTGGAGAGACAATCTTGCTCATCAAATGTTTGAAAATTGAAGGCTTCGTAGGGGAACACAATCAACTATAATTTGATTATGTTTCATGTTATTGCAAAATTGTATTGTGAATGTAATGTGAAGTTTTGATACTAAGAAACTTTGATATAATGTATTGTTTATAATGAGCTATGTTTTAATGATATTGCTTTACTGATCTTTTTTAATGAGTTTGTTAGGTTACCCAATGTGCAAAGTAAATTTCTCCACTTTATTTTATGGCATGTTGTATAACGAGCTTGCTATTTGAATATTCCATGATTATGCCTATATGGTCTCGTTGAGCTCGCAGAATACTATGCTATGAGCGGAAGTGGAGCAAGTGTTGACAAGAATACTCAAAGGAGATGGACTTATGAAGAAGATCAACTTTTGGTGAAATTGTTGGTGGAAATGTTTGCTGGAGGGAAATGAAAAGCCGAGAATGGTTTTAGAAGTGGTTATTTGGCGCGTCTGAAGAAGTTATTTGCTGTGAAACAATGTTGGAAAAAATAAAGAAATACAAAGTATGCAAAAAAGATTTAGAAACAATGTTGGAAAAAATGATTGAAAGCAGTAATGCACAAATAGAGAAGTTGGTTTCGGTATTGGAAGCTCCAAAGAATTCTAAATCCGATTTGCATGAAGAATTAGGGAAAGATCATGGCATTTCAAGAGCTCAAGCATTAATCTTGTGTAAGAAGATGAGGATGATATTGTGATATTTCGTGATTTGCAAGACGAAGATGAAAAATATGATTTTCTTATAATGATTTTAAATCAAGTGTAAAGTAATTTGTTGTTATGAACTTTTGTTAAGTGTTTGAGAAATATGACTGTATTTTCTCTTGGATTTTTATTAATTTTCTAGTATAAATACCAAATCAAGAAAATTTTATCCCATAAAGTATCTCCCATAGTACAAGGTCCCATGGTACTCTTTCTTCCCAAATTGATTACCCTGTAAATATTATATTGTATTCCAGGCAGACCCTACGAGTTGATTTGTTCAATCCTCTGCTTCAAAATCTCTTTTAAAGTTTTGAATTTCGGCTTAGAAGCAGTTTCCTTACTTAGATATGATATTTCACCTTCAACTAAGATTGCAGTGACTCTGTTTAGTAATTCGTATTCTTTTGACATTTTACATTAATGAAGTTGAGTGGCCCAATTACCTGGCTTTGGTGTGGCGGTTGAACCGATTGAAGATTGAACTTTTTTATTTTTTGATCTTAAATTTTCTCAATTTTTGTTGAGTGAGAGTTCTCCAGTAATAATTGATTAATTTCCATTTCTGAATTCTTTTAGTTTTTGTTGAGTGACTTTTTGGGCATAATTTTCAAGATTAAAAGGTTTTTTTTTTTCATACAAAGAGTAATATAATTGTTTGGGTGGAGGAAAGGAATTTTTATTCAACAATTCGAGTTATTAATAATATTATTACTAGAATGTTGCTCTCATAGATTTTACTTTGAAATCTCAGTTGCTCACATATTATATCTTGGTTTTTCTTGCTCATAACACAATTCTCGTGCACCACACTTTTGAGCAGTGTGGCATCATCTTTGTTCAAC
>NC_080060.1:10518759-10557656 GCF_026212465.1 Amaranthus tricolor | reverse complement strand
TTCATAACCACTTCAACACAATAATATATACCAAATAGTGTTGTGTGCAAAGTTTCGTGCAAAACAAACCAAGTTTGAGCTACTTTATGCGCAAAATTGCCAAAAACGCTTAAAATCCCTTAAAATCGCAACTTAACACGTAATTTCTAGCGTATGACAATGATTTTCAATTCTTACCACTTCAACACAACAACATATACTAAATAGTACTGTGTGCCATGTTTCGTGCAAATCAAACCAAGTTTGAGCTACTTTATGCGCAAAAGTAACTAAATCGCTTAAAAATCCCTAAAATCGCAACTGAACACGTAAATTCTAGCATATGACTATGACTTTCAATTCATAACCACTTCAACACAATAATATATATCAAATAGTGTTGTGTGCAAAGTTTCGTGCAAAACAAACCAAGTTTGAGCTACTTTATGCGCAAAATTGCCAAAAACGCTTAAAATCCCTTAAAATCGCAACTTAACACGTAATTTCTAGCGTATGACAATGATTTTCAATTCTTACCACTTCAACACAACAACATATACTAAATAGTATTGTATGTCATGTTTCGTGCAAATCAAACCAAGTTTGAGCTACTTTATGCGCAAAAGTAACAAAATCGCTTAAAAATCCATAAAATCGCAACTAAACACGTCATTTCTAGCATATGACTATGATTTTCAATTCTAACCACTTCAACACAATAATATATGCCAAATAGTGTTGTGTGCCTAGTTTCGTGCAAAACAAACCATGTTTGAGCTACTTTAAGCGCAAAAGTGCAAAAAACACTTAAAAACCCTTAAAATCGCAACTTAACACGTAATTTCTAGCGTATGACAATGATTTTCAATTCTAACCACTTCAATACAATAACATATACTAAATAGTATTGTGTGCCTTGTTTCGTGCAAAACAAACTAAGTTTGAGCTACTTTATGCGCAAAAGTGCCAAAAACGCTTAAAAAACCTTAAAATCGCAACTTAACACGTAATGTCTAACATATGACTACGATTTTCAATTCTAACCACTTCATCACAATAATATATACCAAATATTGTTGTGCGCCATGTTTCGTGCAAAACAAACCAATTTTGAGCTACTTTGTGCGCAAAAGTGCCAAAAACGCATAAAAACCCTTAAAATCGCAACTTAACACGTAATTTCTAGCGTATGACAATGATTTTCAATTCTAACCACTTCAACACAATAACATATACTAAATAGTACTGTGTGCCATGTTTCGTGCAAATCAAACCAAGTTTGAGCTACTTTATACGCAAAAGTGCCAAAAATGCTTAAAAACACTTAAATCGCAACTTAAGACGTAATTTCTAGCGTATGACATTGATTTTCAATTCTAACCACTTTGACACAATAACATATACTAAATAGTATTGTGTGTCATGTTTCGTGCAAATCAAACCAAGTTTGAGCTACTTTATGCGCAAAAGTAACAAAATCGCTTAAAAATCCATAAAATCGCAACTAAACACGTCATTTCTAGCATATGACTATGATTTTCAATTCTAACCACTTCAACACAATAATATATGCCAAATAGTGTTGTGTGCCTAGTTTCGTGCAAAACAAACCATGTTTGAGCTACTTTAAGCGCAAAAGTGCAAAAAACACTTAAAAACCCTTAAAATCGCAACTTAACACGTAATTTCTAGCGTATGACAATGATTTTCAATTCTAACCACTTCAATACAATAACATATACTAAATAGTATTGTGTGCCTTGTTTCGTGCAAAACAAACTAAGTTTGAGCTACTTTATGCGCAAAAGTGCCAAAAACGCTTAAAAAACCTTAAAATCGCAACTTAACACGTAATGTCTAACATATGACTACGATTTTCAATTCTAACCACTTCAACACAATAATATATACCAAATATTGTTGTGTGCCATGTTTCGTGCAAAACAAACCAATTTTTAGCTACTTTATGCGCAAAAGTGCCAAAAACGCTTAAAAAACCCTTAAAATCGCAACTTAACACGTAATTTCTAGCATATGACTATGATTTTCAATTCTAACCACTTCAAGACAATAATATATACCAAATAGTGTTTTGTGCCAAGTTTCGTGCAAAACAAACTATGTTTGAGCTACTTTATGCGCAAAAGTGCCAAACACGCTTAAAAACACTTAAAATAGCAACTTAACACGTAATTTCTAGCTTATGACTATGATTTTGAATCCTAACCACTTCAACACAATAATATATACCAAATTGTGTTGTGTGCCAAGTTTCGTGCAAAACAAACCAAGTTTGAGCTACTTTATGCGCAAAATTGCCAAAAACGCTTAAAATCCCTTAAAATCGCAACTTAACACGTAATTTCTAGCGTATGACAATGATTTTCAATTCTTACCACTTCAACACAACAACATATACTAAATAGTACTGTGTGCCATGTTTCGTGCAAATCAAACCAAGATTGAGCTACTTTATGCGCAAAAGTAACTAAATCGCTTAAAAATCCCTAAAATCGCAACTGAACACGTAATTTCTAGCATATGACTATGACTTTCAATTCATAACCACTTCAACACAATAATATATATCAAATAGTGTTGTGTGCAAAGTTTCGTGCAAAACAAACCAAGTTTGAGCTACTTTATGCGCAAAATTGCCAAAAACGCTTAAAATCCCTTAAAATCGCAACTTAACACGTAATTTCTAGCGTATGACAATGATTTTCAATTCTTACCACTTCAACACAACAACATATACTAAATAGTACTGTGTGCCATGTTTCGTGCAAATCAAACCAAGTTTGAGCTACTTTATGCGCAAAAGTAACTAAATCGCTTAAAAATCCCTAAAATCGCAACTGAACACGTAAATTCTAGCATATGACTATGACTTTCAATTCATAACCACTTCAACACAATAATATATATCAAATAGTGTTGTGTGCAAAGTTTCGTGCAAAACAAACCAAGTTTGAGCTACTTTATGCGCAAAATTGCCAAAAACGCTTAAAATCCCTTAAAATCGCAACTTAACACGTAATTTCTAGCGTATGACAATGATTTTCAATTCTTACCACTTCAACACAACAACATATACTAAATAGTATTGTATGTCATGTTTCGTGCAAATCAAACCAAGTTTGAGCTACTTTATGCGCAAAAGTAACAAAATCGCTTAAAAATCCATAAAATCGCAACTAAACACGTCATTTCTAGCATATGACTATGATTTTCAATTCTAACCACTTCAACACAATAATATATGCCAAATAGTGTTGTGTGCCTAGTTTCGTGCAAAACAAACCATGTTTGAGCTACTTTAAGCGCAAAAGTGCAAAAAACACTTAAAAACCCTTAAAATCGCAACTTAACACGTAATTTCTAGCGTATGACAATGATTTTCAATTCTAACCACTTCAATACAATAACATATACTAAATAGTATTGTGTGCCTTGTTTCATGCAAAACAAACTAAGTTTGAGCTACTTTATGCGCAAAAGTGCCAAAAACGCTTAAAAAACCTTAAAATCGCAACTTAACACGTAATGTCTAACATATGACTACGATTTTCAATTCTAACCACTTCAACACAATAATATATACCAAATATTGTTGTGTGCCATGTTTCGTGCAAAACAAACCAATTTTTAGCTACTTTATGTGCAAAAGTGCCAAAAACGCTTAAAAAACCCTTAAAATAGCAACTTAACACGTAATTTCTAGCATATGACTATGATTTTCAATTCTAACCACTTCAAGACAATAATATATACCAAATAGTGTTTTGTGCCAAGTTTCGTGCAAAACAAACTATGTTTGAGCTACTTTATGCGCAAAAGTGCCAAACACGCTTAAAAACACTTAAAATAGCAACTTAACACGTAATTTCTAGCTTATGACTATGATTTTGAATCCTAACCACTTCAACACAATAATATATACCAAATTGTGTTGTGTGCCAAGTTTCGTGCAAAACAAACCAAGTTTGAGCTACTTTATGCGCAAAATTGCCAAAAACGCTTAAAATCCCTTAAAATCGCAACTTAACACGTAATTTCAAGCGTATGACAATGATTTTCAATTCTTACCACTTCAACACAACAACATATACTAAATAGTACTGTGTGCCATGTTTCGTGCAAATCAAACCAAGATTGAGCTACTTTATGCGCAAAAGTAACTAAATCGCTTAAAAATCCCTAAAATCGCAACTGAACACGTAATTTCTAGCATATGACTATGACTTTCAATTCATAACCACTTCAACACAATAATATATATCAAATAGTGTTGTGTGCAAAGTTTCGTGCAAAACAAACCAAGTTTGAGCTACTTTATGCGCAAAATTGCCAAAAACGCTTAAAATCCCTTAAAATCGCAACTTAACACGTAATTTCTAGCGTATGACAATGATTTTCAATTCTTACCACTTCAACACAACAACATATACTAAATAGTACTGTGTGCCATGTTTCGTGCAAATCAAACCAAGTTTGAGCTACTTTATGCGCAAAAGTAACTAAATCGCTTAAAAATCCCTAAAATCGCAACTGAACACGTAAATTCTAGCATATGACTATGACTTTCAATTCATAACCACTTCAACACAATAATATATATCAAATAGTGTTGTGTGCAAAGTTTCGTGCAAAACAAACCAAGTTTGAGCTACTTTATGCGCAAAATTGCCAAAAACGCTTAAAATCCCTTAAAATCGCAACTTAACACGTAATTTCTAGCGTATGACAATGATTTTCAATTCTTACCACTTCAACACAACAACATATACTAAATAGTATTGTATGTCATGTTTCGTGCAAATCAAACCAAGTTTGAGCTACTTTATGCGCAAAAGTAACAAAATCGCTTAAAAATCCATAAAATCGCAACTAAACACGTCATTTCTAGCATATGACTATGATTTTCAATTCTAACCACTTCAACACAATAATATATGCCAAATAGTGTTGTGTGCCTAGTTTCGTGCAAAACAAACCATGTTTGAGCTACTTTAAGCGCAAAAGTGCAAAAAACACTTAAAAACCCTTAAAATCGCAACTTAACACGTAATTTCTAGCGTATGACAATGATTTTCAATTCTAACCACTTCAATACAATAACATATACTAAATAGTATTGTGTGCCTTGTTTCGTGCAAAACAAACTAAGTTTGAGCTACTTTATGCGCAAAAGTGCCAAAAACGCTTAAAAAACCTTAAAATCGCAACTTAACACGTAATGTCTAACATATGACTACGATTTTCAATTCTAACCACTTCATCACAATAATATATACCAAATATTGTTGTGCGCCATGTTTCGTGCAAAACAAACCAATTTTGAGCTACTTTGTGCGCAAAAGTGCCAAAAACGCTTAAAAACCCTTAAAATCGCAACTTAACACGTAATTTCTAGCGTATGACAATGATTTTCAATTCTAACCACTTCAACACAATAACATATACTAAATAGTACTGTGTGCCATGTTTCGTGCAAATCAAACCAAGTTTGAGCTACTTTATACGCAAAAGTGCCAAAAATGCTTAAAAACACTTAAAATCGCAACTTAAGACGTAATTTCTAGCGTATGACATTGATTTTCAATTCTAACCACTTTGACACAATAACATATACTAAATAGTATTGTGTGTCATGTTTCGTGCAAATCAAACCAAGTTTGAGCTACTTTATGCGCAAAAGTAACAAAATCGCTTAAAAATCCATAAAATCGCAACTAAACACGTCATTTCTAGCATATGACTATGATTTTCAATTCTAACCACTTCAACACAATAATATATGCCAAATAGTGTTGTGTGCCTAGTTTCGTGCAAAACAAACCATGTTTGAGCTACTTTAAGCGCAAAAGTGCAAAAAACACTTAAAAACCCTTAAAATCGCAACTTAACACGTAATTTCTAGCGTATGACAATGATTTTCAATTCTAACCACTTCAATACAATAACATATACTAAATAGTATTGTGTGCCTTGTTTCGTGCAAAACAAACTAAGTTTGAGCTACTTTATGCGCAAAAGTGCCAAAAACGCTTAAAAAACCTTAAAATCGCAACTTAACACGTAATGTCTAACATATGACTACGATTTTCAATTCTAACCACTTCAACACAATAATATATACCAAATATTGTTGTGTGCCATGTTTCGTGCAAAACAAACCAATTTTTAGCTACTTTATGTGCAAAAGTGCCAAAAACGCTTAAAAAACCCTTAAAATCGCAACTTAACACGTAATTTCTAGCATATGACTATGATTTTCAATTCTAACCACTTCAAGACAATAATATATACCAAATAGTGTTTTGTGCCAAGTTTCGTGCAAAACAAACTATGTTTGAGCTACTTTATGCGCAAAAGTGCCAAACACGCTTAAAATCACTTAAAATAGCAACTTAACACGTAATTTCTAGCTTATGACTATGATTTTGAATCCTAACCACTTCAACACAATAATATATACCAAATTGTGTTGTGTGCCAAGTTTCGTGCAAAACAAACCAAGTTTGAGCTACTTTATGCGCAAAATTGCCAAAAACGCTTAAAATCCCTTAAAATCGCAACTTAACACGTAATTTCTAGCGTATGACAATGATTTTCAATTCTTACCACTTCAACACAACAACATATACTAAATAGTACTGTGTGCCATGTTTCGTGCAAATCAAACCAAGATTGAGCTACTTTATGCGCAAAAGTAACTAAATCGCTTAAAAATCCCTAAAATCGCAACTGAACACGTAATTTCTAGCATATGACTATGACTTTCAATTCATAACCACTTCAACACAATAATATATATCAAATAGTGTTGTGTGCAAAGTTTCGTGCAAAACAAACCAAGTTTGAGCTACTTTATGCGCAAAATTGCCAAAAACGCTTAAAATCCCTTAAAATCGCAACTTAACACGTAATTTCTAGCGTATGACAATGATTTTCAATTCTTACCACTTCAACACAACAACATATACTAAATAGTACTGTGTGCCATGTTTCGTGCAAATCAAACCAAGTTTGAGCTACTTTATGCGCAAAAGTAACTAAATCGCTTAAAAATCCCTAAAATCGCAACTGAACACGTAAATTCTAGCATATGACTATGACTTTCAATTCATAACCACTTCAACACAATAATATATATCAAATAGTGTTGTGTGCAAAGTTTCGTGCAAAACAAACCAAGTTTGAGCTACTTTATGCGCAAAATTGCCAAAAACGCTTAAAATCCCTTAAAATCGCAACTTAACACGTAATTTCTAGCGTATGACAATGATTTTCAATTCTTACCACTTCAACACAACAACATATACTAAATAGTATTGTATGTCATGTTTCGTGCAAATCAAACCAAGTTTGAGCTACTTTATGCGCAAAAGTAACAAAATCGCTTAAAAATCCATAAAATCGCAACTAAACACGTCATTTCTAGCATATGACTATGATTTTCAATTCTAACCACTTCAACACAATAATATATGCCAAATAGTGTTGTGTGCCTAGTTTCGTGCAAAACAAACCATGTTTGAGCTACTTTAAGCGCAAAAGTGCAAAAAAACACTTAAAAACCCTTAAAATCGCAACTTAACACGTAATTTCTAGCGTATGACAATGATTTTCAATTCTAACCACTTCAATACAATAACATATACTAAATAGTATTGTGTGCCTTGTTTCGTGCAAAACAAACTAAGTTTGAGCTACTTTATGCGCAAAAGTGCCAAAAACGCTTAAAAAACCTTAAAATCGCAACTTAACACGTAATGTCTAACATATGACTACGATTTTCAATTCTAACCACTTCATCACAATAATATATACCAAATATTGTTGTGCGCCATGTTTCGTGCAAAACAAACCAATTTTGAGCTACTTTGTGCGCAAAAGTGCCAAAAACGCTTAAAAACCCTTAAAATCGCAACTTAACACGTAATTTCTAGCGTATGACAATGATTTTCAATTCTAACCACTTCAACACAATAACATATACTAAATAGTACTGTGTGCCATGTTTCGTGCAAATCAAACCAAGTTTGAGCTACTTTATACGCAAAAGTGCCAAAAATGCTTAAAAACACTTAAAATCGCAACTTAAGACGTAATTTCTAGCGTATGACATTGATTTTCAATTCTAACCACTTTGACACAATAACATATACTAAATAGTATTGTGTGTCATGTTTCGTGCAAATCAAACCAAGTTTGAGCTACTTTATGCGCAAAAGTAACAAAATCGCTTAAAAATCCATAAAATCGCAACTAAACACGTCATTTCTAGCATATGACTATGATTTTCAATTCTAACCACTTCAACACAATAATATATGCCAAATAGTGTTGTTTCCCTAGTTTCGTGCAAAACAAACCATGTTTGAGCTACTTTAAGCGCAAAAGTGCAAAAAACACTTAAAAACCCTTAAAATCGCAACTTAACACGTAATTTCTAGCGTATGACAATGATTTTCAATTCTAACCACTTCAATACAATAACATATACTAAATAGTATTGTGTGCCTTGTTTCGTGCAAAACAAACTATGTTTGAGCTACTTTATGCGCAAAAGTGCCAAAAACGCTTAAAAAACCTTAAAATCGCAACTTAACACGTAATGTCTAGCATATGACTACGATTTTCAATTCTAACCACTTCAACACAATAATATATACCAAATATTGTTGTGTGCCATGTTTCGTGCAAAACAAACCAAGTTTGAGCTACTTTATGCGCAAAAGTGCCAAAAACGCTTAAAAACCCTTAAAATCGCAACTTAACACGTAATTTCTAGCGTATGACAATGATTTTCAATTCTAACCACTTCACCACAATAACATATACTAAATAGTACTGTGTGCCATGTTTCGTGCAAATCAAACCAAGTTTGAGCTACTTTATACGCAAAAGTGCCAAAAAATCTTTAAAAACACTTAAAATCGCAACTTAAGACGTAATTTCTAGCGTATGACATTGATTTTCAATTCTAACCACTTTGACACAATAACATATACTAAATAGTATTGTGTGTCATGTTTCGTGCAAATCAAACCAAGTTTGAGCTACTTTATGCGCAAAAGTAACAAAATCGCTTAAAAATCCATAAAATCGCAACTAAACACGTCATTTCTAGCATATGACTATGATTTTCAATTCTAACCACTTCAACACAATAATATATGCCAAATAGTGTTGTGTCCCTAGTTTCGTGCAAAACAAACCATGTTTGAGCTACTTTAAGCGCAAAAGTGCAAAAAACACTTAAAAACCCTTAAAATCGCAACTTAACACGTAATTTCTAGCGTATGACAATGATTTTCAATTCTAACCACTTCAATACAATAACATATACTAAATAGTATTGTGTGCCTTGTTTCGTGCAAAACAAACTATGTTTGAGCTACTTTATGCGCAAAAGTGCCAAAAACGCTTAAAAAACCTTAAAATCGCAACTTAACACGTAATGTCTAGCATATGACTACGATTTTCAATTCTAACCACTTCAACACAATAATATATACCAAATATTGTTGTGTGCCATGTTTCGTGCAAAACAAACCAAGTTTGAGCTACTTTATGCGCAAAAGTGCCAAAAACGCTTAAAAACCCTTAAAATCGCAACTTAACACGTAATTTCTAGCGTATGACAATGATTTTCAATTCTAACCACTTCAACACAATAACATATACTAAATAGTACTGTGTGCCATGTTTCGTGCAAATCAAACCAAGTTTGAGCTACTTTATACGCAAAAGTGCCAAAAACGCTTAAAAAACCCTTAAAATCGCAACTTAAGACGTAATTTCTAGCGTATGACATTGATTTTCAATTCTAACCACTTTAACACAATAACATATACTAAATAGTATTGTGTGCCATGTTTCGTGCAAATCAAACCAAGTTTGAGCTACTTTATGCGCAAAAGTAACAAAACCGGTTAAAAATCCATAAAATCGCAACTAAACACGTCATTTCTAGCATATGAATATGATTTTCAATTATAACCACTTCAACACAATAATATATGCCAAATAGTGTTGTGTGCCTAGTTTCGTGCAAAACAAACCATGTTTGAGCTACTTTAAGCGCAAAAGTGCAAAAGACACTTAAAAACCCTTAAAATCGCAACTTAACACGTAATTTCTAGCGTATGACAATGATTTTCAATTCTAACCACTTCAATACAATAACATATACTAAATAGTATTGTGTGCCTTGTTTCGTGCAAAACAAACTAAGTTTGAGCTACTTTATGCGCAAAAGTGCCAAAAACGCTTAAAAAACCTTAAAATCGCAACTTAACACGAAATGTCTAACATATGACTACGATTTTCAATTCTAACCACTTCAACACAATAATATATACCAAATATTGTTGTGCGCCATGTTTCGTGCAAAACAAACCAATTTTGAGGTACTTTATGCGCAAAAGTGCCAAAAACGCTTAAAAACCCTTAAAATCGCAACTTAATACGTAATTTCTAGCATATGACTATGATTTTCAATTCTAACCACTTCAAGACAATAATATATACCAAATAGTGTTTTGTGCCAAGTTTCGTGCAAAACAAACCATGTTTGAGCTACTTTATGCGCAAAAGTGCCAAACACGCTTAAAAATACTTAAAATAACAACTTAACATGTAATTTCTAGCTTATGACTATGATTTTGAATCCTAACCACTTCAACACAATAATATATACCAAATTGTGTTATGTGCCATGTTTCGTGCAAAACAAACCAAGTTTGAGCTACTTTATGCGTAAAATTGCCAAAAACGCTTAAAATCCCTTAAAATCACAACTTAACACGTAATTTCTAGCGTATGAAAATGATTTTCAATTCTTACCACTTCAACACAACAACATATACTAAATAGTACTGTGTGCCATGTTTCGTGCAAATCAAACCAAGTTTGAGCTACTTTATGCGCAAAAGTAACTAAATCGCTTAAAAATCCCTAAAATCGCAACTGAATCCGTAATTTCTAGCATATGACTATGACTTTCAATTCCTAACCACTTCAACACAATAATATATACCAAATAGTGTTGTGTGCAAAGTTTCGTGCAAAACAAACCAAGTTTGAGCTACTTTATACGCAAAAGTGCCAAAAACGCTTAAAATCCCTTAAAATCGCAACTTAAGACGTAATTTCTAGCGTATGACATTGATTTTCAATTCTAACCACTTTAACACAATAACATATACTAAATAGTATTGTGTGTCATGTTTCGTGCAAATCAAACCAAGTTTGAGCTACTTTATGCGCAAAAGTAACAAAATCGCTTAAAAATCCATAAAATCGCAACTAAACACGTCATTTCTAGCATATGACTATGACTTTCAATTCATAACCACTTCAACACAATAATATATACCAAATAGTGTTGTGTGCCTAGTTTCATGCAAAACAAACCATGTTTGAGCTACTTTAAGCGCAAAAGTGCAAAAAACACTTAAAAACCCTTAAAATCGCAACTTAACACGTAATTTCTAGCGTATGACAATGATTTTCAATTCTAACCACTTCAATACAATAACATATTCTAAATAGTATTGTGTGCCTTGTTTCGCGCAAAACAAACTATGTTTGAGCTACTTTATGCGCAAAACAGCCAAAAACGCTTAAAAAACCTTAAAATCGCAACTTAACACGTAATGTCTAGCATATGACTACGATTTTCAATTCTAACCACTTCAACACAATAATATATACCAAATATTGTTGTGTGCCATGTTTCGTGCAAAACAAACCAAGTTTGAGCTACTTTATGCGCAAAAGTTCCAAAAAACGCTTAAAAACCCTTAAAATCGCAACGTAACACGTAATTTCTAGCGTATGACAATGATTTTCAATTCTAACCACTTCAACACAATAACATATACTAAATAGTACTGTGTGCCATGTTTCGTGCAAATCAAACCAAGTTTGAGCTACTTTATACGCAAAAGTGCCAAAAACGCTTAAAAACCCTTAAAATCGCAACTTAAGACGTAATTTCTAGCGTATGACATTGATTTTCAATTCTAACCACTTTAACACAATAACATATACTAAATAGTATTGTGTGCCATGTTTCGTGCAAATCAAACCAAGTTTGAGCTACTTTATGCGCAAAAGTAACAAAACCGCTTAAAAATCCATAAAATCGCAACTAAACACGTCATTTCTAGCATATGACTATGATTTTCAATTCTAACCACTTCAACACAATAATATATGCCAAATAGTGTTGTGTGCCTAGTTTCATGCAAAACAAACCATGTTTGAGCTACTTTAAGCGTAAAAGTGCAAAAAACACTTAAAAACCCTTAAAATCGCAACTTAACACGTAATTTCTAGCGTATGACAATGATTTTCAATTCTAACCACTTCAATACAATAACATATACTAAATAGTATTGTGTGCCTTGTTTCGTGCAAAACAAACTATGTTTGAGCTACTTTATGCGCAAAAGTGCCAAAAACGCTTAAAAAACCTTAAAATCGCAACTTAACACGTAATGTCTAGCATATGACTACAATTTTCAATTCTAACCACTTCAACACAATAATATATACCAAATATTGTTGTGTGCCATGTTTCGTGCAAAACAAACCAAGTTTGAGCTACTTTATGCGCAAAAGTTCCAAAAACGCTTAAAAACCCTTAAAATCGCAACTTAACACGTAATTTCTAGCGTATGACAATGATTTTCAATTCTAACCACTTCACCACAATAACATATACTAAATAGTACTGTGTGCCATGTTTCGTGCAAATCAAACCAAGTTTGAGCTACTTTATACGCAAAAGTGCCAAAAAATCTTTAAAAACACTTAAAATCGCAACTTAAGACGTAATTTCTAGCGTATGACATTGATTTTCAATTCTAACCACTTTGACACAATAACATATACTAAATAGTATTGTGTGTCATGTTTCGTGCAAATCAAACCAAGTTTGAGCTACTTTATGCGCAAAAGTAACAAAATCGCTTAAAAATCCATAAAATCGCAACTAAACACGTCATTTCTAGCATATGACTATGATTTTCAATTCTAACCACTTCAACACAATAATATATGCCAAATAGTGTTGTGTCCCTAGTTTCGTGCAAAACAAACCATGTTTGAGCTACTTTAAGCGCAAAAGTGCAAAAAACACTTAAAAACCCTTAAAATCGCAACTTAACACGTAATTTCTAGCGTATGACAATGATTTTCAATTCTAACCACTTCAATACAATAACATATACTAAATAGTATTGTGTGCCTTGTTTCGTGCAAAACAAACTATGTTTGAGCTACTTTATGCGCAAAAGTGCCAAAAACGCTTAAAAAACCTTAAAATCGCAACTTAACACGTAATGTCTAACATATGACTACGATTTTCAATTCTAACCACTTCATCACAATAATATATACCAAATATTGTTGTGCGCCATGTTTCGTGCAAAACAAACCAATTTTGAGCTACTTTGTGCGCAAAAGTGCCAAAAACGCTTAAAAACCCTTAAAATCGCAACTTAACACGTAATTTCTAGCGTATGACAATGATTTTCAATTCTAACCACTTCAACACAATAACATATACTAAATAGTACTGTGTGCCATGTTTCGTGCAAATCAAACCAAGTTTGAGCTACTTTATACGCAAAAGTGCCAAAAATGCTTAAAAACACTTAAAATCGCAACTTAAGACGTAATTTCTAGCGTATGACATTGATTTTCAATTCTAACCACTTTGACACAATAACATATACTAAATAGTATTGTGTGTCATGTTTCGTGCAAATCAAACCAAGTTTGAGCTACTTTATGCGCAAAAGTAACAAAATCGCTTAAAAATCCATAAAATCGCAACTAAACACGTCATTTCTAGCATATGACTATGATTTTCAATTCTAACCACTTCAACACAATAATATATGCCAAATAGTGTTGTTTCCCTAGTTTCGTGCAAAACAAACCATGTTTGAGCTACTTTAAGCGCAAAAGTGCAAAAAACACTTAAAAACCCTTAAAATCGCAACTTAACACGTAATTTCTAGCGTATGACAATGATTTTCAATTCTAACCACTTCAATACAATAACATATACTAAATAGTATTGTGTGCCTTGTTTCGTGCAAAACAAACTATGTTTGAGCTACTTTATGCGCAAAAGTGCCAAAAACGCTTAAAAAACCTTAAAATCGCAACTTAACACGTAATGTCTAGCATATGACTACGATTTTCAATTCTAACCACTTCAACACAATAATATATACCAAATATTGTTGTGTGCCATGTTTCGTGCAAAACAAACCAAGTTTGAGCTACTTTATGCGCAAAAGTGCCAAAAACGCTTAAAAACCCTTAAAATCGCAACTTAACACGTAATTTCTAGCGTATGACAATGATTTTCAATTCTAACCACTTCACCACAATAACATATACTAAATAGTACTGTGTGCCATGTTTCGTGCAAATCAAACCAAGTTTGAGCTACTTTATACGCAAAAGTGCCAAAAAATCTTTAAAAACACTTAAAATCGCAACTTAAGACGTAATTTCTAGCGTATGACATTGATTTTCAATTCTAACCACTTTGACACAATAACATATACTAAATAGTATTGTGTGTCATGTTTCGTGCAAATCAAACCAAGTTTGAGCTACTTTATGCGCAAAAGTAACAAAATCGCTTAAAAATCCATAAAATCGCAACTAAACACGTCATTTCTAGCATATGACTATGATTTTCAATTCTAACCACTTCAACACAATAATATATGCCAAATAGTGTTGTGTCCCTAGTTTCGTGCAAAACAAACCATGTTTGAGCTACTTTAAGCGCAAAAGTGCAAAAAACACTTAAAAACCCTTAAAATCGCAACTTAACACGTAATTTCTAGCGTATGACAATGATTTTCAATTCTAACCACTTCAATACAATAACATATACTAAATAGTATTGTGTGCCTTGTTTCGTGCAAAACAAACTATGTTTGAGCTACTTTATGCGCAAAAGTGCCAAAAACGCTTAAAAAACCTTAAAATCGCAACTTAACACGTAATGTCTAGCATATGACTACGATTTTCAATTCTAACCACTTCAACACAATAATATATACCAAATATTGTTGTGTGCCATGTTTCGTGCAAAACAAACCAAGTTTGAGCTACTTTATGCGCAAAAGTGCCAAAAACGCTTAAAAACCCTTAAAATCGCAACTTAACACGTAATTTCTAGCGTATGACAATGATTTTCAATTCTAACCACTTCAACACAATAACATATACTAAATAGTACTGTGTGCCATGTTTCGTGCAAATCAAACCAAGTTTGAGCTACTTTATACGCAAAAGTGCCAAAAACGCTTAAAAACCCTTAAAATCGCAACTTAAGACGTAATTTCTAGCGTATGACATTGATTTTCAATTCTAACCACTTTAACACAATAACATATACTAAATAGTATTGTGTGCCATGTTTCGTGCAAATCAAACCAAGTTTGAGCTACTTTATGCGCAAAAGTAACAAAACCGGTTAAAAATCCATAAAATCGCAACTAAACACGTCATTTCTAGCATATGAATATGATTTTCAATTATAACCACTTCAACACAATAATATATGCCAAATAGTGTTGTGTGCCTAGTTTCGTGCAAAACAAACCATGTTTGAGCTACTTTAAGCGCAAAAGTGCAAAAGACACTTAAAAACCCTTAAAATCGCAACTTAACACGTAATTTCTAGCGTATGACAATGATTTTCAATTCTAACCACTTCAATACAATAACATATACTAAATAGTATTGTGTGCCTTGTTTCGTGCAAAACAAACTAAGTTTGAGCTACTTTATGCGCAAAAGTGCCAAAAACGCTTAAAAAACCTTAAAATCGCAACTTAACACGAAATGTCTAACATATGACTACGATTTTCAATTCTAACCACTTCAACACAATAATATATACCAAATATTGTTGTGCGCCATGTTTCGTGCAAAACAAACCAATTTTGAGGTACTTTATGCGCAAAAGTGCCAAAAACGCTTAAAAACCCTTAAAATCGCAACTTAATACGTAATTTCTAGCATATGACTATGATTTTCAATTCTAACCACTTCAAGACAATAATATATACCAAATAGTGTTTTGTGCCAAGTTTCGTGCAAAACAAACCATGTTTGAGCTACTTTATGCGCAAAAGTGCCAAACACGCTTAAAAATACTTAAAATAACAACTTAACATGTAATTTCTAGCTTATGACTATGATTTTGAATCCTAACCACTTCAACACAATAATATATACCAAATTGTGTTATGTGCCATGTTTCGTGCAAAACAAACCAAGTTTGAGCTACTTTATGCGTAAAATTGCCAAAAACGCTTAAAATCCCTTAAAATCACAACTTAACACGTAATTTCTAGCGTATGAAAATGATTTTCAATTCTTACCACTTCAACACAACAACATATACTAAATAGTACTGTGTGCCATGTTTCGTGCAAATCAAACCAAGTTTGAGCTACTTTATGCGCAAAAGTAACTAAATCGCTTAAAAATCCCTAAAATCGCAACTGAATCCGTAATTTCTAGCATATGACTATGACTTTCAATTCCTAACCACTTCAACACAATAATATATACCAAATAGTGTTGTGTGCAAAGTTTCGTGCAAAACAAACCAAGTTTGAGCTACTTTATACGCAAAAGTGCCAAAAACGCTTAAAATCCCTTAAAATCGCAACTTAAGACGTAATTTCTAGCGTATGACATTGATTTTCAATTCTAACCACTTTAACACAATAACATATACTAAATAGTATTGTGTGTCATGTTTCGTGCAAATCAAACCAAGTTTGAGCTACTTTATGCGCAAAAGTAACAAAATCGCTTAAAAATCCATAAAATCGCAACTAAACACGTCATTTCTAGCATATGACTATGACTTTCAATTCATAACCACTTCAACACAATAATATATACCAAATAGTGTTGTGTGCCTAGTTTCATGCAAAACAAACCATGTTTGAGCTACTTTAAGCGCAAAAGTGCAAAAAACACTTAAAAACCCTTAAAATCGCAACTTAACACGTAATTTCTAGCGTATGACAATGATTTTCAATTCTAACCACTTCAATACAATAACATATACTAAATAGTATTGTGTGCCTTGTTTCGCGCAAAACAAACTATGTTTGAGCTACTTTATGCGCAAAACAGCCAAAAACGCTTAAAAAACCTTAAAATCGCAACTTAACACGTAATGTCTAGCATATGACTACGATTTTCAATTCTAACCACTTCAACACAATAATATATACCAAATATTGTTGTGTGCCATGTTTCGTGCAAAACAAACCAAGTTTGAGCTACTTTATGCGCAAAAGTTCCAAAAACGCTTAAAAACCCTTAACATCGCAACGTAACACGTAATTTCTAGCGTATGACAATGATTTTCAATTCTAACCACTTCAACACAATAACATATACTAAATAGTACTGTGTGCCATGTTTCGTGCAAATCAAACCAAGTTTGAGCTACTTTATACGCAAAAGTGCCAAAAACGCTTAAAAACCCTTAAAATCGCAACTTAAGACGTAATTTCTAGCGTATGACATTGATTTTCAATTCTAACCACTTTAACACAATAACATATACTAAATAGAATTGTGTGCCATGTTTCGTGCAAATCAAACCAAGTTTGAGCTACTTTATGCGCAAAAGTAACAAAACCGCTTAAAAATCCATAAAATCGCAACTAAACACGTCATTTCTAGCATATGACTATGATTTTCAATTCTAACCACTTCAACACAATAATATATGCCAAATAGTGTTGTGTGCCTAGTTTCATGCAAAACAAACCATGTTTGAGCTACTTTAAGCGTAAAAGTGCAAAAAACACTTAAAAACCCTTAAAATCGCAACTTAACACGTAATTTCTAGCGTATGACAATGATTTTCAATTCTAACCACTTCAATACAATAACATATACTAAATAGTATTGTGTGCCTTGTTTCGTGCAAAACAAACTATGTTTGAGCTACTTTATGCGCAAAAGTGCCAAAAACGCTTAAAAAACCTTAAAATCGCAACTTAACACGTAATGTCTAGCATATGACTACAATTTTCAATTCTAACCACTTCAACACAATAATATATACCAAATATTGTTGTGTGCCATGTTTCGTGCAAAACAAACCAAGTTTTAGCTACTTTATGCGCAAAAGTTCCAAAAACGCTTAAAAACCCTTAAAATCGCAACTTAACACGTAATTTCTAGCGTATGACAATGATTTTCAATTCTAACCACTTCACCACAATAACATATACTAAATAGTACTGTGTGCCATGTTTCGTGCAAATCAAACCAAGTTTGAGCTACTTTATACGCAAAAGTGCCAAAAAATCTTTAAAAACACTTAAAATCGCAACTTAAGACGTAATTTCTAGCGTATGACATTGATTTTCAATTCTAACCACTTTGACACAATAACATATACTAAATAGTATTGTGTGTCATGTTTCGTGCAAATCAAACCAAGTTTGAGCTACTTTATGCGCAAAAGTAACAAAATCGCTTAAAAATCCATAAAATCGCAACTAAACACGTCATTTCTAGCATATGACTATGATTTTCAATTCTAACCACTTCAACACAATAATATATGCCAAATAGTGTTGTGTCCCTAGTTTCGTGCAAAACAAACCATGTTTGAGCTACTTTAAGCGCAAAAGTGCAAAAAACACTTAAAAACCCTTAAAATCGCAACTTAACACGTAATTTCTATATGACAATGATTTTCAATTCTAACCACTTCAATACAATAACATATACTAAATAGTATTGTGTGCCTTGTTTCGTGCAAAACAAACTATGTTTGAGCTACTTTATGCGCAAAAGTGCCAAAAACGCTTAAAAAACCTTAAAATCGCAACTTAACACGTAATGTCTAGCATATGACTACGATTTTCAATTCTAACCACTTCAACACAATAATATATACCTAATATTGTTGTGTGCCATGTTTCGTGCAAAACAAACCAAGTTTGAGCTACTTTATGCGCAAAAGTGCCAAAAACGCTTAAAAACCCTTAAAATCGCAACTTAACACGTAATTTCTAGCGTATGACAATGATTTTCAATTCTAACCACTTCAACACAATAACATATACTAAATAGTACTGTGTGCCATGTTTCGTGCAAATCAAACCAAGTTTGAGCTACTTTATACGCAAAAGTGCCAAAAACGCTTAAAAACCCTTAAAATCGCAACTTAAGACGTAATTTCTAGCGTATGACATTGATTTTCAATTCTAACCACTTTAACACAATAACATATACTAAATAGTATTGTGTGCCATGTTTCGTGCAAATCAAACCAAGTTTGAGCTACTTTATGCGCAAAAGTAACAAAACCGGTAAAAAATCCATAAAATCGCAACTAAACACGTCATTTCTAGCATATGAATATGATTTTCAATTATAACCACTTCAACACAATAATATATGCCAAATAGTGTTGTGTGCCTAGTTTCGTGCAAAACAAACCATGTTTGAGCTACTTTAAGCGCAAAAGTGCAAAAGACACTTAAAAACCCTTAAAATCGCAACTTAACACGTAATTTCTAGCGTATGACAATGATTTTCAATTCTAACCACTTCAATACAATAAACATATACTAAATAGTATTGTGTGCCTTGTTTCGTGCAAAACAAACTAAGTTTGAGCTACTTTATGCGCAAAAGTGCCAAAAAACGCTTAAAAAAACCTTAAAATCGCAACTTAACACGAAATGTCTAACATATGACTACGATTTTCAATTCTAACCACTTCAACACAATAATATATACCAAATATTGTTGTGCGCCATGTTTCGTGCAAAACAAACCAAATTTTGAGGTACTTTATGCGCAAAAGTGCCAAAAAACGCTTAAAACCCTTAAAATCGCAACTTAACACGTAATTTCTAGCATATGACTATGATTTTCAATTCTAACCACTTCAAGACAATAATATATACCAAATAGTGTTTTGTGCCAAGTTTCGTGCAAAACAAACCATGTTTGAGCTACTTTATGCGCAAAAGTGCCAAACACGCTTAAAAATACTTAAAATAACAACTTAACATGTAATTTCTAGCTTATGACTATGATTTTGAATCCTAACCACTTCAACACAATAATATATACCAAATTGTGTTATGTGCCATGTTTCGTGCAAAACAAACCAAGTTTGAGCTACTTTATGCGTAAAATTGCCAAAAACGCTTAAAATCCCTTAAAATCACAACTTAACACGTAATTTCTAGCGTATGAAAATGATTTTCAATTCTTACCACTTCAACACAACAACATATACTAAATAGTACTGTGTGCCATGTTTCGTGCAAATCAAACCAAGTTTGAGCTACTTTATACGCAAAAGTGCCAAAAACGCTTAAAAACCCTTAAAATCGCAACTTAAGACGTAATTTCTAGCGTATGACATTGATTTTCAATTCTAACCACTTTAACACAATAACATATACTAAATAGTATTGTGTGCCATGTTTCGTGCAAATCAAACCAAGTTTGAGCTACTTTATGCGCAAAAGTAACAAAACCGGTAAAAAATCCATAAAATCGCAACTAAACACGTCATTTCTAGCATATGAATATGATTTTCAATTATAACCACTTCAACACAATAATATATGCCAAATAGTGTTGTGTGCCTAGTTTCGTGCAAAACAAACCATGTTTGAGCTACTTTAAGCGCAAAAGTGCAAAAGACACTTAAAAACCCTTAAAATCGCAACTTAACACGTAATTTCTAGCGTATGACAATGATTTTCAATTCTAACCACTTCAATACAATAACATATACTAAATAGTATTGTGTGCCTTGTTTCGTGCAAAACAAACTAAGTTTGAGCTACTTTATGCGCAAAAGTGCCAAAAACGCTTAAAAAACCTTAAAATCGCAACTTAACACGAAATGTCTAACATATGACTACGATTTTCAATTCTAACCACTTCAACACAATAATATATACCAAATATTGTTGTGCGCCATGTTTCGTGCAAAACAAACCAATTTTGAGGTACTTTATGCGCAAAAGTGCCAAAAACGCTTAAAAACCCTTAAAATCGCAACTTAACACGTAATTTCTAGCATATGACTATGATTTTCAATTCTAACCACTTCAAGACAATAATATATACCAAATAGTGTTTTGTGCCAAGTTTCGTGCAAAACAAACCATGTTTGAGCTACTTTATGCGCAAAAGTGCCAAACACGCTTAAAAATACTTAAAATAACAACTTAACATGTAATTTCTAGCTTATGACTATGATTTTGAATCCTAACCACTTCAACACAATAATATATACCAAATTGTGTTATGTGCCATGTTTCGTGCAAAACAAACCAAGTTTGAGCTACTTTATGCGTAAAATTGCCAAAAACGCTTAAAATCCCTTAAAATCACAACTTAACACGTAATTTCTAGCGTATGAAAATGATTTTCAATTCTTACCACTTCAACACAACAACATATACTAAATAGTACTGTGTGCCATGTTTCGTGCAAATCAAACCAAGTTTGAGCTACTTTATGCGCAAAAGTAACTAAATCGCTTAAAAATCCCTAAAATCGCAACTGAATCCGTAATTTCTAGCATATGACTATGACTTTCAATTCCTAACCACTTCAACACAATAATATATACCAAATAGTGTTGTGTGCAAAGTTTCGTGCAAAACAAACCAAGTTTGAGCTACTTTATACGCAAAAGTGCCAAAAACGCTTAAAATCCCTTAAAATCGCAACTTAAGACGTAATTTCTAGCGTATGACATTGATTTTCAATTCTAACCACTTTAACACAATAACATATACTAAATAGTATTGTGTGTCATGTTTCGTGCAAATCAAACCAAGTTTGAGCTACTTTATGCGCAAAAGTAACAAAATCGCTTAAAAATCCATAAAATCGCAACTAAACACGTCATTTCTAGCATATGACTATGACTTTCAATTCATAACCACTTCAACACAATAATATATACCAAATAGTGTTGTGTGCCTAGTTTCATGCAAAACAAACCATGTTTGAGCTACTTTAAGCGCAAAAGTGCAAAAAACACTTAAAAACCCTTAAAATCGCAACTTAACACGTAATTTCTAGCGTATGACAATGATTTTCAATTCTAACCACTTCAATACAATAACATATACTAAATAGTATTGTGTGCCTTGTTTCGCGCAAAACAAACTATGTTTGAGCTACTTTATGCGCAAAACAGCCAAAAACGCTTAAAAAACCTTAAAATCGCAACTTAACACGTAATGTCTAGCATATGACTACGATTTTCAATTCTAACCACTTCAACACAATAATATATACCAAATATTGTTGTGTGCCATGTTTCGTGCAAAACAAACCAAGTTTGAGCTACTTTATGCGCAAAAGTTCCAAAAACGCTTAAAAACCCTTAAAATCGCAACTTAACACGTAATTTCTAGCGTATGACAATGATTTTCAATTCTAACCACTTCAACACAATAACATATACTAAATAGTACTGTGTGCCATGTTTCGTGCAAATCAAACCAAGTTTGAGCTACTTTATACGCAAAAGTGCCAAAAACGCTTAAAAACCCTTAAAATCGCAACTTAAGACGTAATTTCTAGCGTATGACATTGATTTTCAATTCTAACCACTTTAACACAATAACATATACTAAATAGTATTGTGTGCCATGTTTCGTGCAAATCAAACCAAGTTTGAGCTACTTTATGCGCAAAAGTAACAAAACCGCTTAAAAATCCATAAAATCGCAAGTAAACACGTCATTTCTAGCATATGACTATGATTTTCAATTCTAACCACTTCAACACAATAATATATGCCAAATAGTGTTGTGTGCCTAGTTTCATGCAAAACAAACCATGTTTGAGCTACTTTAAGCGCAAAAGTGCAAAAAACACTTAAAAACCCTTAAAATCGCAACTTAACACGTAATTTCTAGCGTATGACAATGATTTTCAATTCTAACCACTTCAATACAATAACATATACTAAATAGTATTGTGTGCCTTGTTTCGTGCAAAACAAACTATGTTTGAGCTACTTTATGCGCAAAAGTGCCAAAAACGCTTAAAAAACCTTAAAATCGCAACTTAACACGTAATGTCTAGCATATGACTACAATTTTCAATTCTAACCACTTCAACACAATAATATATACCAAATATTGTTGTGTGCCATGTTTCGTGCAAAACAAACCAAGTTTGAGCTACTTTATGCGCAAAAGTTCCAAAAACGCTTAAAAACCCTTAAAATCGCAACTTAACACGTAATTTCTAGCGTATGACAATGATTTTCAATTCTTACCACTTCAACACAACAACATATACTAAATAGTACTGTGTGCCATGTTTCGTGCAAATCAAACCAAGTTTGAGCTACTTTATGCGCAAAAGTAACTAAATCGCTTAAAAATCCCTAAAATCGCAACTGAATCCGTAATTTCTAGCATATGACTATGACTTTCAATTCCTAACCACTTCAACACAATAATATATACCAAATAGTGTTGTGTGCAAAGTTTCGTGCAAAACAAACCAAGTTTGAGCTACTTTATGCGCAAAATTGCCAAAAACGCTTAAAATCCCTAAAAATCGCAACTTAACACTTAATTTCTAGCGTATGACAATGATTTTCAATTCTTACCACTTCAACACAACAACATATACTAAATAGTACTGTGTGCCATGTTTCGTGCAAATCAAACCAAGTTTGAGCTACTTTATGCGCAAAAGTAACTAAATCGCTTAAAAATCCCTAAAATCGCAACTGAACACGTAATTTCTAGCATATGACTATGACTTTCAATTCATAACCACTTCAACACAATAATATATACCAAATAGTGTTGTGTGCAAAGTTTCGTGCAAAACAAACCAAGTTTGAGCTACTTTATACGCAAAAGTGCCAAAAACGCTTAAAAACCCTTAAAATCGCAACTTAAGACGTAATTTCTAGCGTATGACATTGATTTTCAATTCTAACCACTTTAACACAATAACATATACTAAATAGTATTGTGTGTCATGTTTCGTGCAAATCAAACCAAGTTTGAGCTACTTTATGCGCAAAAGTAACAAAACCGCTTAAAAATCCATAAAATCGCAACTAAACACGTCATTTCTAGCATATGACTATGATTTTCAATTCTAACCACTTCAACACAATAATATATGCCAAATAGTGTTGTGTGCCTAGTTTCATGCAAAACAAACCATGTTTGAGCTACTTTAAGCGCAAAAGTGCAAAAAACACTTAAAAACCCTTAAAATCGCAACTTAACACGTAATTTCTAGCGTATGACAATGATTTTCAATTCTAACCACTTCAATACAATAACATATACTAAATAGTATTGTGTGCCTTGTTTCGTGCAAAACAAACTATGTTTGAGCTACTTTATGCGCAAAAGTGCCAAAAACGCTTAAAAAACCTTAAAATCGCAACTTAACACGTAATGTCTAGCATATGACTACGATTTTCAATTCTAACCACTTCAACACAATAATATATACCAAATATTGTTGTGTGCCATGTTTCGTGCAAAACAAACCAAGTTTGAGCTACTTTATGCGCAAAAGTTCCAAAAACGCTTAAAAACCCTTAAAATCGCAACTTAACACGTAATTTCTAGCGTATGACAATGATTTTCAATTCTTACCACTTCAACACAACAACATATACTAAATAGTACTGTGTGCCATGTTTCGTGCAAATCAAACCAAGTTTGAGCTACTTTATGCGCAAAAGTAACTAAATCGCTTAAAAATCCCTAAAATCGCAACTGAATCCGTAATTTCTAGCATATGACTATGACTTTCAATTCCTAACCACTTCAACACAATAATATATACCAAATAGTGTTGTGTGCAAAGTTTCGTGCAAAACAAACCAAGTTTGAGCTACTTTATGCGCAAAATTGCCAAAAACGCTTAAAATCCCTAAAAATCGCAACTTAACACGTAATTTCTAGCGTATGACAATGATTTTCAATTCTTACCACTTCAACACAACAACATATACTAAATAGTACTGTGTGCCATGTTTCGTGCAAATCAAACCAAGTTTGAGCTACTTTATGCGCAAAAGTAACTAAATCGCTTAAAAATCCCTAAAATCGCAACTGAACACGTAATTTCTAGCATATGACTATGACTTTCAATTCATAACCACTTCAACACAATAATATATACCAAATAGTGTTGTGTGCAAAGTTTCGTGCAAAACAAACCAAGTTTGAGCTACTTTATACGCAAAAGTGCCAAAAACGCTTAAAAACCCTTAAAATCGCAACTTAAGATGTAATTTCTAGCGTATGACATTGATTTTCAATTCTAACCACTTTAACACAATAACATATACTAAATAGTATTGTGTGTCATGTTTCGTGCAAATCAAACCAAGTTTGAGCTACTTTATGCGCAAAAGTAACAAAATCGCTTAAAAATCCATAAAATCGCAACTAAACACGTCATTTCTAGCATATGACTATGATTTTCAATTCTAACCACTTCAACACAATAATATATGCCAAATAGTGTTGTGTGCCTAGTTTCATGCAAAACAAACCATGTTTGAGCTACTTTAAGCGCAAAAGTGCAAAAAACACTTAAAAACCCTTAAAATCGCAACTTAACACGTAATTTCTAGCGTATGACAATGATTTTCAATTCTAACCACTTCAATACAATAACATATACTAAATAGTATTGTGTGCCTTGTTTCGTGCAAAACAAACTATGTTTGAGCTACTTTATGCGCAAAAGTGCCAAAAACGCTTAAAAAACCTTAAAATCGCAACTTAACACGTAATGTCTAGCATATGACTACGATTTTCAATTCTAACCACTTCAACACAATAATATATACCAAATATTGTTGTGTGCCATGTTTCGTGCAAAACAAACCAAGTTTGAGCTACTTTATGCGCAAAAGTTCCAAAAACGCTTAAAAACCCTTAAAATCGCAACTTAACACGTAATTTCTAGCGTATGACAATGATTTTCAATTCTTACCACTTCAACACAACAACATATACTAAATAGTACTGTGTGCCATGTTTCGTGCAAATCAAACCATGTTTGAGCTACTTTATGCGCAAAAGTAACTAAATCGCTTAAAAATCCCTAAAATCGCAACTGAATCCGTAATTTCTAGCATATGACTATGACTTTCAATTCCTAACCACTTCAACACAATAATATATACCAAATAGTGTTGTGTGCAAAGTTTCGTGCAAAACAAACCAAGTTTCAGCTACTTTATGCGCAAAATTGCCAAAAACGCTTAAAATCCCTAAAAATCGCAACTTAACACGTAATTTCTAGCGTATGACAATGATTTTCAATTCTTACCACTTCAACACAACAACATATACTAAATAGTACTGTGTGCCATGTTTCGTGCAAATCAAACCAAGTTTGAGCTACTTTATGCGCAAAAGTAACTAAATCGCTTAAAAATCCCTAAAATCGCAACTGAACACGTAATTTCTAGCATATGACTATGACTTTCAATTCATAACCACTTCAACACAATAATATATACCAAATAGTGTTGTGTGCAAAGTTTCGTGCAAAACAAACCAAGTTTGAGCTACTTTATACGCAAAAGTGCCAAAAACGCTTAAAAACCCTTAAAATCGCAACTTAAGACGTAATTTCTAGCGTATGACATTGATTTTCAATTCTAACCACTTTAACACAATAACATATACTAAATAGTATTGTGTGTCATGTTTCGTGCAAATCAAACCAAGTTTGAGCTACTTTATGCGCAAAAGTAACAAAATCGCTTAATAATCCATAAAATCGCAACTAAACACGTCATTTCTAGCATATGACTATGATTTTCAATTCTAACCACTTCAACACAATAATATATGCCAAATAGTGTTGTGTGCCTAGTTTCATGCAAAACAAACCATGTTTGAGCTACTTTAAGCGCAAAAGTGCAAAAAACACTTAAAAACCCTTAAAATCGCAACTTAACACGTAATTTCTAGCGTATGACAATGATTTTCAATTCTAACCACTTCAATACAATAACATATACTAAATAGTATTGTGTGCCTTGTTTCGTGCAAAACAAACTATGTTTGAGCTACTTTATGCGCAAAAGTGCCAAAAACGCTTAAAAAACCTTAAAATCGCAACTTAACACGTAATGTCTAGCATATGACTACGATTTTCAATTCTAACCACTTCAACACAATAATATATACCAAATATTGTTGTGTGCCATGTTTCGTGCAAAACAAACCAAGTTTGAGCTACTTTATGCGCAAAAGTTCCAAAAACGCTTAAAAACCCTTAAAATCGCAACTTAACACGTAATTTCTAGCGTATGACAATGATTTTCAATTCTTACCACTTCAACACAACAACATATACTAAATAGTACTGTGTGCCATGTTTCGTGCAAATCAAACCAAGTTTGAGCTACTTTATGCGCAAAAGTAACTAAATCGCTTAAAAATCCCTAAAATCGCAACTGAATCCGTAATTTCTAGCATATGACTATGACTTTCAATTCCTAACCACTTCAACACAATAATATATACCAAATAGTGTTGTGTGCAAAGTTTCGTGCAAAACAAACCAAGTTTGAGCTACTTTATGCGCAAAATTGCCAAAAACGCTTAAAATCCCTAAAAATCGCAACTTAACACGTAATTTCTAGCGTATGACAATGATTTTCAATTCTTACCACTTCAACACAACAACATATACTAAATAGTACTGTGTGCCATGTTTCGTGCAAATCAAACCAAGTTTGAGCTACTTTATGCGCAAAAGTAACTAAATCGCTTAAAAATCCCTAAAATCGCAACTAAACACGTAATTTCTAGCATATGACTATGACTTTCAATTCATAACCACTTCAACACAATAATATATACCAAATAGTGTTGTGTGCAAAGTTTCGTGCAAAACAAACCAAGTTTGAGCTACTTTATACGCAAAAGTGCCAAAAACGCTTAAAAACCCTTAAAATCGCAACTTAAGACGTAATTTCTAGCGTATGACATTGATTTTCAATTCTAACCACTTTAACACAATAACATATACTAAATAGTATTATGTGTCATGTTTCGTGCAAATCAAACCAAGTTTGAGCTACTTTATGCGCAAAAGTAACAAAATCGCTTAAAAATCCATAAAATCGCAACTAAACACGTCATTTCTAGCATATGACTATGACTTTCAATTCATAACCACTTCAACACAATAATATATACCAAATAGTGTTGTGTGCCTAGTTTCATGCAAAACAAACCATGTTTGAGCTACTTTAAGCGCAAAAGTGCAAAAAACACTTAAAAACCCTTAAAATCGCAACTTAACACGTAATTTCTAGCGTATGACAATGATTTTCAATTCTAACCACTTCAATACAATAACATATACTAAATAGTATTGTGTGCCTTGTTTCGCGCAAAACAAACTATGTTTGAGCTACTTTATGCGCAAAACAGCCAAAAACGCTTAAAAAACCTTAAAATCGCAACTTAACACGTAATGTCTAGCATATGACTACGATTTTCAATTCTAACCACTTCAACACAATAATATATACCAAATATTGTTGTGTGCCATGTTTCGTGCAAAACAAACCAAGTTTGAGCTACTTTATGCGCAAAAGTTCCAAAAACGCTTAAAAACCCTTAAAATCGCAACTTAACACGTAATTTCTAGCGTATGACAATGATTTTCAATTCTAACCACTTCAACACAATAACATATACTAAATAGTACTGTGTGCCATGTTTCGTGCAAATCAAACCAAGTTTGAGCTACTTTATACGCAAAAGTGCCAAAAACGCTTAAAAACCCTTAAAATCGCAACTTAAGACGTAATTTCTAGCGTATGACATTGATTTTCAATTCTAACCACTTTAACACAATAACATATACTAAATAGTATTGTGTGCCATGTTTCGTGCAAATCAAACCAAGTTTGAGCTACTTTATGCGCAAAAGTAACAAAACCGCTTAAAAATCCATAAAATCGCAACTAAACACGTCATTTCTAGCATATGACTATGATTTTCAATTCTAACCACTTCAACACAATAATATATGCCAAATAGTGTTGTGTGCCTAGTTTCATGCAAAACAAACCATGTTTGAGCTACTTTAAGCGCAAAAGTGCAAAAAACACTTAAAAACCCTTAAAATCGCAACTTAACACGTAATTTCTAGCGTATGACAATGATTTTCAATTCTAACCACTTCAATACAATAACATATACTAAATAGTATTGTGTGCCTTGTTTCGTGCAAAACAAACTATGTTTGAGCTACTTTATGCGCAAAAGTGCCAAAAACGCTTAAAAAACCTTAAAATCGCAACTTAACACGTAATGTCTAGCATATGACTACAATTTTCAATTCTAACCACTTCAACACAATAATATATACCAAATATTGTTGTGTGCCATGTTTCGTGCAAAACAAACCAAGTTTGAGCTACTTTATGCGCAAAAGTTCCAAAAACGCTGAAAAACCCTTAAAATCGCAACTTAACACGTAATTTCTAGCGTATGACAATGATTTTCAATTCTTACCACTTCAACACAACAACATATACTAAATAGTACTGTGTGCCATGTTTCGTGCAAATCAAACCAAGTTTGAGCTACTTTATGCGCAAAAGTAACTAAATCGCTTAAAAATCCCTAAAATCGCAACTGAATCCGTAATTTCTAGCATATGACTATGACTTTTAATTCCTAACCACTTCAACACAATAATATATACCAAATAGTGTTGTGTGCAAAGTTTCGTGCAAAACAAACCAAGTTTGAGCTACTTTATGCGCAAAATTGCCAAAAACGCTTAAAATCCCTAAAAATCGCAACTTAACACTTAATTTCTAGCGTATGACAATGATTTTCAATTCTTACCACTTCAACACAACAACATATACTAAATAGTACTGTGTGCCATGTTTCGTGCAAATCAAACCAAGTTTGAGCTACTTTATGCGCAAAAGTAACTAAATCGCTTAAAAATCCCTAAAATCGCAACTGAACACGTAATTTCTAGCATATGACTATGACTTTCAATTCATAACCACTTCAACACAATAATATATACCAAATAGTGTTGTGTGCAAAGTTTCGTGCAAAACAAACCAAGTTTGAGCTACTTTATACGCAAAAGTGCCAAAAACGCTTAAAAACCCTTAAAATCGCAACTTAAGACGTAATTTCTAGCGTATGACATTGATTTTCAATTCTAACCACTTTAACACAATAACATATACTAAATAGTATTGTGTGTCATGTTTCGTGCAAATCAAACCAAGTTTGAGCTACTTTATGCGCAAAAGTAACAAAACCGCTTAAAAATCCATAAAATCGCAACTAAACACGTCATTTCTAGCATATGACTATGATTTTCAATTCTAACCACTTCAACACAATAATATATGCCAAATAGTGTTGTGTGCCTAGTTTCATGCAAAACAAACCATGTTTGAGCTACTTTAAGCGCAAAAGTGCAAAAAACACTTAAAAACCCTTAAAATCGCAACTTAACACGTAATTTCTAGCGTATGACAATGATTTTCAATTCTAACCACTTCAATACAATAACATATACTAAATAGTATTGTGTGCCTTGTTTCGTGCAAAACAAACTATGTTTGAGCTACTTTATGCGCAAAAGTGCCAAAAACGCTTAAAAAACCTTAAAATCGCAACTTAACACGTAATGTCTAGCATATGACTACGATTTTCAATTCTAACCACTTCAACACAATAATATATACCAAATATTGTTGTGTGCCATGTTTCGTGCAAAACAAACCAAGTTTGAGCTACTTTATGCGCAAAAGTTCCAAAAACGCTTAAAAACCCTTAAAATCGCAACTTAACACGTAATTTCTAGCGTATGACAATGATTTTCAATTCTTACCACTTCAACACAACAACATAAACTAAATAGTACTGTGTGCCATGTTTCGTGCAAATCAAACCAAGTTTGAGCTACTTTATGCGCAAAAGTAACTAAATCGCTTAAAAATCCCTAAAATCGCAACTGAATCCGTAATTTCTAGCATATGACTATGACTTTCAATTCCTAACCACTTCAACACAATAATATATACCAAATAGTGTTGTGTGCAAAGTTTCGTGCAAAACAAACCAAGTTTGAGCTACTTTATGCGCAAAATTGCCAAAAACGCTTAAAATCCCTAAAAATCGCAACTTAAAACGTAATTTCTAGCGTATGACAATGATTTTCAATTCTTACCACTTCAACACAACAACATATACTAAATAGTACTGTGTGCCATGTTTCGTGCAAATCAAACCAAGTTTGAGCTACTTTATGCGCAAAAGTAACTAAATCGCTTAAAAATCCCTAAAATCGCAACTGAACACGTAATTTCTAGCATATGACTATGACTTTCAATTCATAACCACTTCAACACAATAATATATACCAAATAGTGTTGTGTGCAAAGTTTCGTGCAAAACAAACCAAGTTTGAGCTACTTTATACGCAAAAGTGCCAAAAACGCTTAAAAAACCCTTAAAATCGCAACTTAAGACGTAATTTCTAGCGTATGACATTGATTTTCAATTCTAACCACTTTAACACAATAACATATACTAAATAGTATTGTGTGTCATGTTTCGTGCAAATCAAACCAAGTTTGAGCTACTTTATGCGCAAAAGTAACAAAATCGCTTAAAAATCCATAAAATCGCAACTAAACACGTCATTTCTAGCATATGACTATGATTTTCAATTCTAACCACTTCAACACAATAATATATGCCAAATAGTGTTGTGTGCCTAGTTTCATGCAAAACAAACCATGTTTGAGCTACTTTAAGCGCAAAAGTGCAAAAAACACTTAAAAACCCTTAAAATCGCAACTTAACACGTAATTTCTAGCGTATGACAATGATTTTCAATTCTAACCACTTCAATACAATAACATATACTAAATAGTATTGTGTGCCTTGTTTCGTGCAAAACAAACTATGTTTGAGCTACTTTATGCGCAAAAGTGCCAAAAACGCTTAAAAAACCTTAAAATCGCAACTTAACACGTAATGTCTAGCATATGACTACGATTTTCAATTCTAACCACTTCAACACAATAATATATACCAAATATTGTTGTGTGCCATGTTTCGTGCAAAACAAACCAAGTTTGAGCTACTTTATGCGCAAAAGTTCCAAAAACGCTTAAAAACCCTTAAAATCGCAACTTAACACGTAATTTCTAGCGTATGACAATGATTTTCAATTCTTACCACTTCAACACAACAACATATACTAAATAGTACTGTGTGCCATGTTTCGTGCAAATCAAACCAAGTTTGAGCTACTTTATGCGCAAAAGTAACTAAATCGCTTAAAAATCCCTAAAATCGCAACTGAATCCGTAATTTCTAGCATATGACTATGACTTTCAATTCCTAACCACTTCAACACAATAATATATACCAAATAGTGTTGTGTGCAAAGTTTCGTGCAAAACAAACCAAGTTTGAGCTACTTTATGCGCAAAATTGCCAAAAACGCTTAAAATCCCTAAAAATCGCAACTTAACACGTAATTTCTAGCGTATGACAATGATTTTCAATTCTTACCACTTCAACACAACAACATATACTAAATAGTACTGTGTGCCATGTTTCGTGCAAATCAAACCAAGTTTGAGCTACTTTATGCGCAAAAGTAACTAAATCGCTTAAAAATCCCTAAAATCGCAACTGAACACGTAATTTCTAGCATATGACTATGACTTTCAATTCATAACCACTTCAACACAATAATATATACCAAATAGTGTTGTGTGCAAAGTTTCGTGCAAAACAAACCAAGTTTGAGCTACTTTATACGCAAAAGTGCCAAAAACGCTTAAAAACCCTTAAAATCGCAACTTAAGACGTAATTTCTAGCGTATGACATTGATTTTCAATTCTAACCACTTTAACACAATAACATATACTAAATAGTATTGTGTGTCATGTTTCGTGCAAATCAAACCAAGTTTGAGCTACTTTATGCGCAAAAGTAACAAAATCGCTTAATAATCCATAAAATCGCAACTAAACACGTCATTTCTAGCATATGACTATGATTTTCAATTCTAACCACTTCAACACAATAATATATGCCAAATAGTGTTGTGTGCCTAGTTTCATGCAAAACAAACCATGTTTGAGCTACTTTAAGCGCAAAAGTGCAAAAAACACTTAAAAACCCTTAAAATCGCAACTTAACACGTAATTTCTAGCGTATGACAATGATTTTCAATTCTAACCACTTCAATACAATAACATATACTAAATAGTATTGTGTGCCTTGTTTCGTGCAAAACAAACTATGTTTGAGCTACTTTATGCGCAAAAGTGCCAAAAACGCTTAAAAAACCTTAAAATCGCAACTTAACACGTAATGTCTAGCATATGACTACGATTTTCAATTCTAACCACTTCAACACAATAATATATACCAAATATTGTTGTGTGCCATGTTTCGTGCAAAACAAACCAAGTTTGAGCTACTTTATGCGCAAAAGTTCCAAAAACGCTTAAAAACCCTTAAAATCGCAACTTAACACGTAATTTCTAGCGTATGACAATGATTTTCAATTCTTACCACTTCAACACAACAACATATACTAAATAGTACTGTGTGCCATGTTTCGTGCAAATCAAACCAAGTTTGAGCTACTTTATGCGCAAAAGTAACTAAATCGCTTAAAAATCCCTAAAATCGCAACTGAATCCGTAATTTCTAGCATATGACTATGACTTTCAATTCCTAACCACTTCAACACAATAATATATACCAAATAGTGTTGTGTGCAAAGTTTCGTGCAAAACAAACCAAGTTTGAGCTACTTTATGCGCAAAATTGCCAAAAACGCTTAAAATCCCTAAAAATCGCAACTTAACACGTAATTTCTAGCGTATGACAATGATTTTCAATTCTTACCACTTCAACACAACAACATATACTAAATAGTACTGTGTGCCATGTTTCGTGCAAATCAAACCAAGTTTGAGCTACTTTATGCGCAAAAGTAACTAAATCGCTTAAAAATCCCTAAAATCGCAACTAAACACGTAATTTCTAGCATATGACTATGACTTTCAATTCATAACCACTTCAACACAATAATATATACCAAATAGTGTTGTGTGCAAAGTTTCGTGCAAAACAAACCAAGTTTGAGCTACTTTATACGCAAAAGTGCCAAAAACGCTTAAAAACCCTTAAAATCGCAACTTAAGACGTAATTTCTAGCGTATGACATTGATTTTCAATTCTAACCACTTTAACACAATAACATATACTAAATAGTATTATGTGTCATGTTTCGTGCAAATCAAACCAAGTTTGAGCTACTTTATGCGCAAAAGTAACAAAATCGCTTAAAAATCCATAAAATCGCAACTAAACACGTCATTTCTAGCATATGACTATGACTTTCAATTCATAACCACTTCAACACAATAATATATACCAAATAGTGTTGTGTGCCTAGTTTCATGCAAAACAAACCATGTTTGAGCTACTTTAAGCGCAAAAGTGCAAAAAACACTTAAAAACCCTTAAAATCGCAACTTAACACGTAATTTCTAGCGTATGACAATGATTTTCAATTCTAACCACTTCAATACAATAACATATACTAAATAGTATTGTGTGCCTTGTTTCGCGCAAAACAAACTATGTTTGAGCTACTTTATGCGCAAAACAGCCAAAAACGCTTAAAAAACCTTAAAATCGCAACTTAACACGTAATGTCTAGCATATGACTACGATTTTCAATTCTAACCACTTCAACACAATAATATATACCAAATATTGTTGTGTGCCATGTTTCGTGCAAAACAAACCAAGTTTGAGCTACTTTATGCGCAAAAGTTCCAAAAACGCTTAAAAACCCTTAAAATCGCAACTTAACACGTAATTTCTAGCGTATGACAATGATTTTCAATTCTAACCACTTCAACACAATAACATATACTAAATAGTACTGTGTGCCATGTTTCGTGCAAATCAAACCAAGTTTGAGCTACTTTATACGCAAAAGTGCCAAAAACGCTTAAAAACCCTTAAACTCGCAACTTAAGACGTAATTTCTAGCGTATGACATTGATTTTCAATTCTAACCACTTTAACACAATAACATATACTAAATAGTATTGTGTGCCATGTTTCGTGCAAATCAAACCAAGTTTGAGCTACTTTATGCGCAAAAGTAACAAAACCGCTTAAAAATCCATAAAATCGCAACTAAACACGTCATTTCTAGCATATGACTATGATTTTCAATTCTAACCACTTCAACACAATAATATATGCCAAATAGTGTTGTGTGCCTAGTTTCATGCAAAACAAACCATGTTTGAGCTACTTTAAGCGCAAAAGTGCAAAAAACACTTAAAAACCCTTAAAATCGCAACTTAACACGTAATTTCTAGCGTATGACAATGATTTTCAATTCTAACCACTTCAATACAATAACATATACTAAATAGTATTGTGTGCCTTGTTTCGTGCAAAACAAACTATGTTTGAGCTACTTTATGCGCAAAAGTGCCAAAAACGCTTAAAAAACCTTAAAATCGCAACTTAACACGTAATGTCTAGCATATGACTACAATTTTCAATTCTAAACCACTTCAACACAATAATATATACCAAATATTGTTGTGTGCCATGTTTCGTGCAAAACAAACCAAGTTTGAGCTACTTTATGCGCAAAAGTTCCAAAAACGCTTAAAAACCCTTAAAATCGCAACTTAACACGTAATTTCTAGCGTATGACAATGATTTTCAATTCTTACCACTTCAACACAACAACATATACTAAATAGTACTGTGTGCCATGTTTCGTGCAAATCAAACCAAGTTTGAGCTACTTTATGCGCAAAAGTAACTAAATCGCTTAAAAATCCCTAAAATCGCAACTGAATCCGTAATTTCTAGCATATGACTATGACTTTCAATTCCTAACCACTTCAACACAATAATATATACCAAATAGTGTTGTGTGCAAAGTTTCGTGCAAAACAAACCAAGTTTGAGCTACTTTATGCGCAAAATTGCCAAAAACGCTTAAAATCCCTAAAAATCGCAACTTAACACTTAATTTCTAGCGTATGACAATGATTTTCAATTCTTACCACTTCAACACAACAACATATACTAAATAGTACTGTGTGCCATGTTTCGTGCAAATCAAACCAAGTTTGAGCTACTTTATGCGCAAAAGTAACTAAATCGCTTAAAAATCCCTAAAATCGCAACTGAACACGTAATTTCTAGCATATGACTATGACTTTCAATTCATAACCACTTCAACACAATAATATATACCAAATAGTGTTGTGTGCAAAGTTTCGTGCAAAACAAACCAAGTTTGAGCTACTTTATACGCAAAAGTGCCAAAAACGCTTAAAAACCCTTAAAATCGCAACTTAAGACGTAATTTCTAGCGTATGACATTGATTTTCAATTCTAACCACTTTAACACAATAACATATACTAAATAGTATTGTGTGTCATGTTTCGTGCAAATCAAACCAAGTTTGAGCTACTTTATGCGCAAAAGTAACAAAACCGCTTAAAAATCCATAAAATCGCAACTAAACACGTCATTTCTAGCATATGACTATGATTTTCAATTCTAACCACTTCAACACAATAATATATGCCAAATAGTGTTGTGTGCCTAGTTTCATGCAAAACAAACCATGTTTGAGCTACTTTAAGCGCAAAAGTGCAAAAAACACTTAAAAACCCTTAAAATCGCAACTTAACACGTAATTTCTAGCGTATGACAATGATTTTCAATTCTAACCACTTCAATACAATAACATATACTAAATAGTATTGTGTGCCTTGTTTCGTGCAAAACAAACTATGTTTGAGCTACTTTATGCGCAAAAGTGCCAAAAACGCTTAAAAAACCTTAAAATCGCAACTTAACACGTAATGTCTAGCATATGACTACGATTTTCAATTCTAACCACTTCAACACAATAATATATACCAAATATTGTTGTGTGCCATGTTTCGTGCAAAACAAACCAAGTTTGAGCTACTTTATGCGCAAAAGTTCCAAAAACGCTTAAAAACCCTTAAAATCGCAACTTAACACGTAATTTCTAGCGTATGACAATGATTTTCAATTCTTACCACTTCAACACAACAACATATACTAAATAGTACTGTGTGCCATGTTTCGTGCAAATCAAACCAAGTTTGAGCAACTTTATGCGCAAAAGTAACTAAATCGCTTAAAAATCCCTAAAATCGCAACTGAATCCGTAATTTCTAGCATATGACTATGACTTTCAATTCCTAACCACTTCAACACAATAATATATACCAAATAGTGTTGTGTGCAAAGTTTCGTGCAAAACAAACCAAGTTTGAGCTACTTTATGCGCAAAATTGCCAAAAACGCTTAAAATCCCTAAAAATCGCAACTTAACACGTAATTTCTAGCGTATGACAATGATTTTCAATTCTTACCACTTCAACACAACAACATATACTAAATAGTACTGTGTGCCATGTTTCGTGCAAATCAAACCAAGTTTGAGCTACTTTATGCGCAAAAGTAACTAAATCGCTTAAAAATCCCTAAAATCGCAACTGAACACGTAATTTCTAGCATATGACTATGACTTTCAATTCATAACCACTTCAACACAATAATATATACCAAATAGTGTTGTGTGCAAAGTTTCGTGCAAAACAAACCAAGTTTGAGCTACTTTATACGCAAAAGTGCCAAAAACGCTTAAAAACCCTTAAAATCGCAACTTAAGACGTAATTTCTAGCGTATGACATTGATTTTCAATTCTAACCACTTTAACACAATAACATATACTAAATAGTATTGTGTGTCATGTTTCGTGCAAATCAAACCAAGTTTGAGCTACTTTATGCGCAAAAGTAACAAAATCGCTTAAAAATCCATAAAATCGCAACTAAACACGTCATTTCTAGCATATGACTATGATTTTCAATTCTAACCACTTCAACACAATAATATATGCCAAATAGTGTTGTGTGCCTAGTTTCATGCAAAACAAACCATGTTTGAGCTACTTTAAGCGCAAAAGTGCAAAAAACACTTAAAAACCCTTAAAATCGCAACTTAACACGTAATTTCTAGCGTATGACAATGATTTTCAATTCTAACCACTTCAATACAATAACATATACTAAATAGTATTGTGTGCCTTGTTTCGTGCAAAACAAACTATGTTTGAGCTACTTTATGCGCAAAAGTGCCAAAAACGCTTAAAAAACCTTAAAATCGCAACTTAACACGTAATGTCTAGCATATGACTACGATTTTCAATTCTAACCACTTCAACACAATAATATATACCAAATATTGTTGTGTGCCATGTTTCGTGCAAAACAAACCAAGTTTGAGCTACTTTATGCGCAAAAGTTCCAAAAACGCTTAAAAACCCTTAAAATCGCAACTTAACACGTAATTTCTAGCGTATGACAATGATTTTCAATTCTTACCACTTCAACACAACAACATATACTAAATAGTACTGTGTGCCATGTTTCGTGCAAATCAAACCAAGTTTGAGCTACTTTATGCGCAAAAGTAACTAAATCGCTTAAAAATCCCTAAAATCGCAACTGAATCCGTAATTTCTAGCATATGACTATGACTTTCAATTCCTAACCACTTCAACACAATAATATATACCAAATAGTGTTGTGTGCAAAGTTTCGTGCAAAACAAACCAAGTTTGAGCTACTTTATGCGCAAAATTGCCAAAAACGCTTAAAATCCCTAAAAATCGCAACTTAACACGTAATTTCT